>NC_084995.1:46870956-46883456 GCF_963854185.1 Sardina pilchardus | reverse complement strand
CATTCTGAGGATTGGCCTGTTCAGCGTTCATCTCACTGATCTCCTGCTCAGTGGAGCCGTGCACCTGACTTAGCACACTGAACCAGTGGCTGGACACACACACACACACACACGCACACGCACACACGCACACACACACACACATTTGATTATTTTATTTGGAATGACCAATACTGATTAAAACAACACAGCATCCAAATAGTGACAAAGAGCCTGTTATATCTCACTAGACAATACAAACATTATGCTGATAGTCACAACCACATGAATGAATAAATAAATAAATAAATAGGCTATGTATCTTAAGGATAGAGGTGGCATCGCCTTCTCCAAACATGCAGACTACCTATGATTGCTGATACAGAACAGTATTTGGCTAATCGCTTGGAGGTCTTTTTACTCAGTCCAGCAATTTGCAAGCCTCTGAGGCAGAGTCTGTGCACATGTCCTAGACTACCATTTAGGATAATCAGTTTGGTACTGTAACCACATGCAGCTAAAGCATTTGTTAATGGCTGGTATTTTAACATTTTCTCAGAAAAACACAGTTCCATGTACGCATCAAAGCAACAACCTACTTCCAAAATCAGAATGTTCTTAGAAAGTTCATTGACAACTACAATGTCTGGAGTGTTCGGTGATTCTCTGAGGACACTCCTTAGAGCATATGCGTTGTCATTCAGATTTGAAAACCAGTTGATTTGAACAGTCTTATTTGTGTGTATGTTGCTTTGTTCAGAAGATTTACGCAGTTCTTGTGCTGTTATGGTTACAATGCGGTCGTGGCGCGCGATGTAAAGGCCTTCAAACGCAGGGCACCCGTTCATAATGTGCGCTGTGGATTCCATTGTTTTATCACTATGTAGTAAGCAGAATGGCTCATGATGTTTTGGAAACCAGAGAGAGAGGTTGTATTTGGTCGGGAGAGTTTGCAGCCGGGCTTTGATAACAAATTTAAAGATACCTTCGTCGACGGCTGGATTTTGTAGCGCAGAGTGTGAGACTGTGTGATCAGCGCTCTGCAGGCATGCAAGTTTCCCTTGCAGGCGCAGGTTGACCCAATGATCGCGCTGTTGCGCTTGAAAGTGTTGCAGTATTCCATACCTGCACGTCCGACTGTTCAGCTTCTTGCTGGTTCCAGTGTGATGTATAGTTGCCTCAGCATGCACGTTTAAGACACACACACGCACACACACACATGTACGCACACACACACACACACGCACGCCCACGCGCACACGCACGCACGCATGTACGCACACACACACACACACGCACACGCACGCACGCATTTACGCACACACACACACGCACGCACACATTTACGCACGCACGCACACACACACGTTTTAAAACATACTATTGCACACACTTAGCTGGACACGCACGCATGCACGCTAGCATGTTTTAAAACGTACTATTGCACACACTTGAAACATGTGTAGCATATCTGATTATTTAGCTACTGTATTTGATAATCTGATTGTGAAGTGAAGTGGTTTCTTCATTTTGAAAATGACCATCAACTCATTTGAATGTCACTCAGCAACCATAGGATAACATCAGAAATATTTTCTGTGGTCTCTTTATTTTTGATTCAAATAACACACGCACACGCTCACCTAGCGTCCTCTGCACACACAGACACACAAACACAGACTCACCTGGCGTCCTCTGCAGACACACACACACACACACACACAGACTCACCTGGCATCCTCTGCACACACAAACACACACACAGACACAGACACAGACTCACCTAGCGTCCTCTGCAGACACACACACACACACACACACACACACACAGACTCACCTGGCATCCTCTGCACACACAAACACACACACAGACACAGACTCACCTAGCGTCCTCTGCAGACACACACACACACACACACACACACACACACACACACACACACACACACAGACTCACCTGGCGTCCCCTGCATAAACACACACACACACACACACACACTCACTCACCTGGCGTCTTCTGCAGACTCTGCGGTCAGGTGGTAGGTACGGTCGGCCATCACCACATCGATCCCGTTAACTCTGCCTGGGCACTCAAACACCTCTCTGTTAACACACACACACACACACACACATTGATCCCGTTAACACTGTCTGGGCACTCAAACACCTCTCTGTTAAAACACACACACACACACACACACACACACACACACACACACACACACACACACACACACACACACACACACTGATCCCGTTAACACTGTCTGGGCACTCGAACACCTCTCTGTTAAAACACACACACACACACACACACACACACACACACACACACACACACACACACACACACCTCCCAGCCCACCTGGCAGAGCGCAGGTCTAGCGCCCCCTTGAGGTGGTCTTCCTTGTCGCTGGTGTAGTAGAGGAGGCTGTTGTGGCGCAGCACAAACCACACACACACACACACACACACACACACACACACACACCCCAGCCCACCTTGCAGAGCGCAGGTCTAGCGCCCCCTTGAGGTGGTCTTCCTTGTCGCTGGTGTAGTAGAGGAGGCTGTTGTGGCGCAGCACAAACCACACACACACACACACACACACACACACACACCCACACACACACACACCCCAGCCCACCTTGCAGAGCGCAGGTCTAGCGCCCCCTTGAGGTGGTCTTCCTTGTCGCTGGTGTAGTAGAGGAGGCTGTTGTGGCGCAGCACAAACCACACACACACACACACACACACACACACACACACACACACACACACATACCTTGCAGAGCGCAGGTCTAGCGCCCCCTTGAGGCGGTCCTCGTTGTCGCTGGTGTAGTAGAGGAGGCTGTTGTGGCGCAGCACAAACCAGCGGCGTTTCCAGTTGCGTCGGGACAGCGTGGAGGAGCCGCCGCCCTTCTTCCTGAGCCAGCCCTGTTTCAGGGCCTCCTGCTTCGCCCGGAACCACAGCAGCGTCTCGTCCCGCAACACACACCACCGCCGCCGCCACACACCCAACACTCCACCTGATGTACAACACACACACACACACACCAGCCAAGCACACACACCAGCCAAGCACACAGACAAACACTTCAGTGCACACACACAGAAAACAGAAAACAAGCACACACACACACACACACACACACACAGTGTGTCTGTCTGTGTATGTCTGTCTGTATGTCTGTGTGGGTAAGTGTCATACAGTGAGGAGCACATGTATTTGATACCATGCTAAAACAGGAATATAAAATCATCATTTGACAATTGATCTTAATGTCTTCATTAAAAAAATGGGTAAAAATCAAACCGCCAAGGACACCAATTTTCTTTGTGATTGTAGAATGCATTGTAAATAGATAATTGTTTTCCTTAAATGCTAGGTTAAGGAAGTATTTGACCCCCTATGTAACCCTATGGGAATTGTTTGATTTGCATTGAGCTCAATGAGCATCAAACAGGCTAATAGGCCTACTGGAAAAGGCACCATGCCAATCTCTAGCTATGGTGAAAGGTATGTAATGATGTAGGGCTATTTTAATTCCAACGGCCAAGGGCACTTTATCAGGATGCATAATATCCTGAATCCATGAAATAGCTGGCATTAAAAATTAAAAATCTGCCTGCCTCTATGTTAACCCTATGTGTTAAATTCCCATAGGGTTACATTGGGGGTCAAATACTTCCTTCCCTCTAGCATTTAGGAAGAACATTGAATTATTTAGGAAACATTCTTCAATCACAAAGAAAATTGGGGTACTAAGCGGTTTTATTTTTACTCAATTTTTGAATTAAGACATTAAAGGAATAGTTTGGAATTTTGGACATAGGACCTCATTTCCAACTTTACCGAGGTGAAATAGGTCGGTGGAGACCGTTTTTTAATGCGTTTAACCCCTTCCTTCAATTGCAGCGTTCCCCTTTGCTAACGCTGGTTCTAAGCTAACGCATTTCAACGGTAACATCCAAAACTTACCAAAATCGTCTTACTCACTCCACAGCACACCCGAGACAAGTCAATTAAAACGTCAGACTATCGATATACATGTCCGTGTTGATAGAATAATTTTAGAAATAAAACTAACCTTGCAACTCAATGATTTATTACATTTTGAAGGACTAGTTTCTCAATATCAATCCGCCACTGCCATACAGGGAATAAAGTAGGCTATTGCAATGCGATGCAAAGTTAGTTTTATTTCTAACATTGTTCTATCAACACAGGCATGTGCATCAATAGTGTTACGTTATAATTTATTTGTTTCGGGTGTTCTGTGGAGTGTTTTCAGTGGCAGGCTGGATGTTACCGTTGACTTGCGTTATCTCGGCACCAGGTTAGCACGAGATGAACGCTGCAACTCAAGGAAGGGCAGAAATTCACTGCCTTCTTCTTCCGACCTATATCACCCCGACTAAGTTGGAAATGAGGTCCTATGTCCAAAATTCCGAACTATTCCTTTAAGATCAATTGTCAAATGATGATTTTCTATTCCTCTTTTTAGGCAACTTTAGCATGGTATCAAATACATTTTCTCCTCACTGTGTGTTGTGTTTGTGTGTGTGCGTGTCTACATCTATGTGTGTGTGTCTGTGCATCTGTGTGTGTTGTGTGTGTGTGTGTGTTTCTACCTTTCAGGTAAAGAAAACTGTGAAAGTAGGGGAGCGTGACGCAGCTGTAGACAGAATCTCTTCGACCCAAAGAATCACCATCCGAGTCACACCTGTCAAAGTCATCATCGCTGCCCTCCATCTACAAACACACACACACACACACACACACACACACGATTTAACAGGTAACCAGTACGCATTTTGACCAACATGAGGTGAGTAACTGTGTCACGATTCTCCAAATCTTTGATTTGGTTTAATATTTTATCTTGAAGTCATGATTCAATTACATTTTCAATCTTTTTTAAAAATATTACTATTGATATTACTATTGTTATTCACAAAAATGAACCACATTTGGTGGGCTTTAGTGTTATTGCTGCCGCTACTCTGAGACAGGGCTTTGGCCTAGGGTGTGGTTCAGGGACTCTATAGCGCTACCTAGCGCGTTGTTTGTTGTGGTTGACACATACATTCACAAAAATGAACCAAATTTGGTGGGCATGTGTGTTGTATTAATCTGAACAACTTTTAAATTTAAACTACATAGTGAATATTATGATTATGATTATGATTTTTGCACATAATGTATTTTGAAACACTTCTCCTTGATGGTTTACCCAAATCATGTCATATGAGCAGTAAATGATCTTGAGGGGTTGCCCAGGGCTGTAGTCTACGTGATACGCAGGTATACGCCGTATAACCACCTAAAAAGTTCATGGATTTGCATATATCCAGTAAAACATAGGCAAAGATACGTGTCAACAACCTCTGAAATCATTCAATCGCTCTGGAGTAGCTGGAAGAAATCAACGTCAGTTAGGCCTAATGGTTATTCTTTATTTATTTAACGCTATTGAAAAACACGCAGCATTAGTTAAGCTGAATTTCCTTTTCCTGCTCTCCCTCTCTGACATTCACGCATCTGTCTACACATAAGCAAAAAGCCCCTCCCCTCCGTGCACACCGCATCTGTCTCCATGAAAACCTGAAAACCAACGAGATCATCCTTGGAAGCGTTCGTAGTCGCACTAATGCACCTGACGCTGCTTGGGTGGAAGCATAAAATTCTTCCGCAACTTTTGTAGACTATACGTGGAACTTTACCAGTAGAAGTAAAATCGTTCTCCTTGGCCTGCTCTAGTGTGCGCTCAATGGACACCCGCCCTCGACATGCACATTTAATCCAAATATAACATTCACAATCGTGAACGCAATGACGCACAGAAGACGACTACTGTAGCTAAATTAGCCTACTGTTAAATCTGGTTGTCATTAGTAGGCTATGCTGCAGACATTTAATTAAAACTCTTGCATTCAAGTTGACTGACCATCTCAATACCAATGTTTTTCAACTCCAAGACTTGAAAGGGCCTATTCCCAAGGAGAAAAAGTATTTGCTTACCTTAAAACTTAAAACACATGTGGGGAAACTGTAACTGTCTAACCAAGAGTAGCCCAAAGAGTATAGAAGTACCATTGAGTAGCCTATGATAAGCCTAGCTTGCTATTATTTTTGCACATCATGTATTTTTGATGTATGACATGGCGAAGGTTTGAATTATGGCGTCTTATTAAAGAAACAGGAAGTTGGTGTTATAGGCAGAAAAAAAGGTTATCATTTGAGACCTCACGAGTGAATCTCGTGTATTTTATTAATTTTTCCCAAGTGAAGCTGCAATGACCCAAACAACCACCAGGTGGCACTTGTGAGCAAGCAAGCTGAACATCTTCTCTGCCTTTAATAGCCTAGCCCTAGTCTCACAATAAAACTTGTTATTGTTTATGAAGGTGTCTTCTGTTATGGCCTGTGCAGACTACACGACTTTTTTGTCTTTCACGATTATCTTTTGCGATTGACCATGTCAGACTAGGCGATCAGAGAACCACAAAATCATGCAGTGTCGTGGCCGCAAGAGTGGCCACATTACAAGATCATTTATCGTAGCCTTCTCGTCGTGTGTCATTACAGTATCAGTGTCAACACGGGAGTCGTAGGAGAATAAATTGTGGGTCGTTGAACATGTCAGATTACAAGACGCTTCCTCCTTCGAACGTCGTTCCCGACTTTGAATATTCGGACCCGACAATGGAAATTTGTCGGCCACGACACAATCGTAGCAAAATCGGGTTGAAATTGTGTAGTCTGCACAGGCCATTAGCCTATTTCATGAAGAGGCATCTGGCTGTTTCGTTTAGGTTTGTTTTGCGGTCACTAATGGTTTCATGAGGTCACAAGGCCAGTTTCCACTAAAAGCATAAGCCTATGTCCGAAGTGCAACTTGTGATCTCGTTTTTGGGTTAGTTCATACATTTTATTTAAAATGTGTGGATAGGCCGATGGTACGCTTGTTTTTATGCTGGCAACAAAACAAAATGGTTCACGAATGTTATTCTTGATTCTAAATGCGGGAAACAATTAAAAAATAAAATGTCCTATTTACCGATGTCCTATTTACCGATATTTACCACAAACCTCTTGCCTACATTAGGCTATATGTTTATTTGAAATGTAAGCTGGCTATTGTCAAATTTGTAAAATAAAATAGGCCTACAGGAGAAACTATATGGTTTATGCTCTCTTATGCTGTTTCATTCCGAACCGAAAGCAAAGGAGGGAGAATGAATTACAAACGTTTCACTTTTTTTTTTTTTTTTTTTTTTATTATTATTACTATTATTATTATTATTACTACTCTTTGCTCATCTATGCTTTTATCTATTACTGTTTGTTTTTTTGTTTATGTAAAGCACATTGAATGACCTCTGTGTATGAAATGCGCTGTATAAATAAACTTGACTTGACTTTTGCATAAATAATTCCTGAACGGTTTTGATCAGGCGGGAAACAATTAAAATTAAAATGTCCCATTTTCCGACGCACTACAAACATCTTGCCTATTTAAATATTCTATTATTTGGGCCTATTACAAAAGTTAGTTTTTCGTTAGAAAACAATTTCATTTGAATTATGGACTGCCTTTGAATGAAGTTTCAAGACGCTAAGAAACACATGTTTGCCCCGTGGCATTAACAGCGACTTAATTTATTTCAAAAGGATATGACCTCATGAATCCTATGGTTGTTTGTGTGTTCTTCTTGTCTTTTTTGACCTATAATGATTATAGGGGATGCATCTCAGTGGTTAGATTTGTGTGTGCTCACCGATGCTTCAGAGCTGTAGTATTGGGCTCCTGAGCTGGTGCTGGTAGCCCTGGAAACCCGCTGCTGTGATGGCCATTGGTTGGCATGAGATGAAGGCTGCCTTGTTGTCATGGCAACATCTTCATCCTCAGAGTCTTCATCTGGAGGAATAAGCTCCTCCCCTTCCCCTGGCTGTAGGAGGCAGGAGGCGGGGCCACTACCAGAGGGCAGGCTGTGATTGGCTGTGAGTGGCTGTGTGGGCGGCGGCATGCACACGTTGGCATACAGCTCCTCCTCCTCCTCTGATTCGTCGCCGCTGCGGATGCCGCTGGTGCGCTGGCCCTCTGATTGGCCGGTTTCGCTGGGGTTGGGCGAGTCATCGGCCCCGAGCCCTTCGTCCACATCCTCCTCCTCTCGGCCAGCCGCCTGCGCGCGTGTGTGTGTTTGCGTGTGTGTTTGCGTGTGTGTGTGTGTGTGTGTGTCTGGCAGGGTGCTCTCGATGCTGCGCACACACTCGTCGATCTCGTGGAAGTTGAGTGCGTGTAGGAAGTGCTGTGCGGCGCGGCTGGCCTGGGCGTCGATGACATCACGCATGACATCACGCAGACGCCGCAGGCGCTCCTGAGACTCCGCCCCCAGACTGCGCTCCGTCTCCTCCTTCCGCCGCCGCAGACGCTCCATCTCCCGCTCCAGCCGCAGCACCTCCTCCACCTGCACACACGCACGTAAAATGTGATGAATTCTGCACTGTTTAATTACTGTTAAAATGTGATGAATTCTGCACTGTTTAATTACTGTTAAAATGTGATGAATTCTGCACTGTTTAATTACTGTTAAAATGTGATGAATTCTGCACTGTTTAATTACTGTTAAAATGTGATGAATTCTGCACTGTTTAATTACTGTTAAAATGTGATGAATTCTGCACTGTTACTATGTTCACTTTATTGGAAACTCTCAGTGTTTTTTTTTTTATTTATCTTTTTATTTTTCTTAAAGAAGAGAGTGAGTTTGTTAACTGAAATATAACATGTTGTATTTTCTATGAAATGGCCTAGGGACTTTTACCGTGACGGAAACACCTAGGGACTTTTGTGTAGGAACGGATGTTGATGGTGCAGTTCATGTATGAGTGTTCGTGACAGTGGTCATTAAAAGTTAGTGAACTATACGTTGTGTTTATCATTGAATAACATCTCAACGGCAGCCTGGAACTCAACATTAGCAAAATAGTGGAAATGAATATGACATCTGTAAATCCCAACCCCCACACCCCCAATGCTCCTCAACAACGCAGCTGTTAAGATTGTGGAGTCTGTAAGGTTCTTGACCACAACCATCAGCAGCGACCTAATATGGGAAGCTCCCAAACTCTACATCAAAGGATGCACTTTCTCAGGATGCATGAAGCCAGGAAGCCAGCATGCCATATTTTTAAATTTGTGACCGTTCAAAGCGAAATCAGTCACTTTGCGAACAACATTATCTTGAGAAAATCCACAATAAACAAACTTCCAGGTTACAATGTTGAATTTCACGTTTTCGCATAATTCGACAGTATACAGTCTAAAGTTTCATATTGTGAACTCATTTCACGGAAAAATATAAGTTTTGACTGTTAAACCCGACGAAGATTAAACTCATTCCCGTCACAATGCTTAAAAAGGTGATTTGAAGTAAGAAAATTCAGTATCAAGCAGACAAAGGCAGTTTCAGAGATTATAAAGCATGGTAAGGCATTTATTAGCTAACAACAGTTCAAGACTATGGCCGGAGACCCAGCGTAACACACCACTTAAGGCGATGGCACTACTGAGGTCTCCTGAGCTGTGTGGTCTCTCTGCATTTAAAGGCCTTGCCTCTTCTTGATTGAATCAAGAAGAAAGGCCTCATCATCAATGATCAGTCACACGGTCACAAGGCAGTTGCATCACATGGGTAGTTGGTTGACCAGGGTGTTCGTAGTCTTGACTAAGGCAGTGATAAAATATTTCTACTACAGATTTCTCCTCTTCAGGCATATCCTGACACTCTTTTAAATCTTCCTTTTGAACTTATCTTTTTTTTTTTTTAAAAGGCATTTAAGCTAAAGAGCTGCAGTTGTGGCAATAGAATACTATTTAAGATAGTGAACAGGCCATTGCAATAGTCGATTCTGCTGGAGATAAAAGCATGGATCAGTTTTTCCAAATCCCTTTTTGACATAAGACCTCTTAACTTGGCAATGTTTTTTAGGTGATAAAATGCTGACTTAGTAACTGATTTCATGTGCCTGTCACTATCAATGAGAACACCAAGATTTTTGACGATATCTTTTGTTTTAATACCCTTTGTGTCAAGAATAGTGGCAACTCTGTCTCTTTCATCTTTTTTCCCAAAAATAATTGCTTCAGTTTTATCGGCGATCAGCTGAAGAAAATTGTGAGCCATCCAGTTGTTGATTTGATCAATACACTGGTAAAGATGTTCAAGGGGGGCATAGTCATTAGGTGATAGGGCAATATAAATCTGAGTGTCGTCTGCAATGATATGAGATTGCGTTGCTCTTGATGATTTGCCCAAGTGGGAGAATATAAAGATTGAAAAGCAGCGGACCAAGAATCGACCCCTGGGGGACACCACAGGTCAAGGGCATTATTTCTGAGGTGCAGTTTTCCATGCTCACAAAGAAACTCCTATCTTGTAAATATGACTTTAGCCAACTAATGACTATACCAGTGAACCCCACCCAGTATTCAAGGCGATGTAGTAGTAAGCTGTGGTCCACTGTGTCGAAAGCTGCACTTAGATCTAAAAGAACCAGGACAGATGTTTTGCCTTCATCGGTGCTAAGACTAATGTCATTGATAGCTTTGATCAATGCAGTCTCTGTACTGTGATTGGCTTGGAACCCTGATTGAAAGTTATCAAGGCAGCTATTTGCAGTAAGGAAAGTGCTTAATTGATCAATTGATTTCCAATGAATGGTAAATTTGATATTGGTCTGTAGTTGTTTACTACAGAGGTTTCGAGGTTATTCTTTTTAAGTAGGGGCTTCACAACTGCTCTTTTCAGAGATGTAGGGAAAATTCCAGTAGCTAAAGATGTGTTGATGATCTGAAGCACATTAGTGGCAACAAGGTGGAACACAGACTTGAAAAATTTGGTGGGCAGGATATCCAGGTCTGATGTTGAGGAACTAAGACAGGTGCAACATTAGAATGTCATTTAAGCTAAAGTGCTACATGTGCAACATTAGAATGCCATTTAAGCTAAAGTGCTACAGGTGCAACATTAGAATGCCATTTAAGCTAAAGTGCTACAGGTGCAACATTAGAATGCCATTTAAGCTAAAGTGCTACAGGTGCAACATTAGAATGCCATTTAAGCTACAGTGCTACAGGTGCAACATTAGAATGCCATTTAAGCTAAAGTGCTACAGGTGCAACATCAGCATTAACATTCAATCACCTGCCACGCCTCGTCGCCTGCCCATGTGGTATCGGCCGTGGCATCACCTGGAAACGCCTCAACTATGGACACCTCACCAGACGACTCCTCAGGAGAGACTGCAGATGCAGCTGCGTCTTCCTCAGGGGAGTCTGCAGATTTCTGTGAGCCTTTGCCAGACTCCGACTGGTCCAATGCATCTGCACTCTAGGAGTTCAAGGGGATTAACAGATCACACACACCAAACAGATTTTACACTCGCCTTCGATGCCGTTGTAAATTTCACGATAAACTCACACCTTGACTGCATTTCGTTCTATAGTAATGCGCTACCACAACTAGCACAAAAGTTAGAGTGGCTGCGTCTCATTGTTGCATGCTAACCATTCATATGCAGGGAATATATTTCTTGGTGGAAGAATGATTACATTTTGTACTTTTGTTGCTGTACCTTTGTTTCATGAAATCTTGCTAGATTGACATAGTAACCGTTTTAGAAAAGCAATAAGCCGACTCGAGTCCGTGGTTTACACTGAATTTAGAACAGCTAAGGGGGTCGTGCCTAACAACATCCCTTAGCTGTTCAAATGACAGTATAAACCACAGCTTCTCGGGGCTTATTGCTTAAATATAAATGAATTTAATGTACTATTATTATTACTGCTATTATTAATATTGCTCTTATCATAAAGAGAGATTACCCAATCTGAAGGGTTTGGGTAATCTGTGATTGGAGGTAGGGTTAAGGGTAGGCTGAAGGGTTAGGGTTAAGGTAATCTGTAGGAGCATTTCACAATAATAACAATGCACCCACGCTGTCCTGAACAACAGCATTCCCACGCTGTCCTGAACAACAGCATTCCCACGCTGTCCTGAACAACAGCATTCCCACTGTGTCCTGAACAACAGCATTCCCACTGTGTCCTGAACAACAGCATTCCCACTGTGTCCTGAACAACAGCATTCCCACTGTGTCCTGAACAACAGCATTCCCACGCTGTCCTGAACAACAGCATTCCCACGCTGTCCTGAACAACAGCATTCCCACTGTGTCCTGAACAACAGCATTCCCACTGTGTCCTGAACAACAGCATTCCCACTGTGTCCTGAACAACAGCATTCCCACGCTGTCCTGAACAACAGCATTCCCACTGTGTCATTACGTCATTTGGGTAAGACATTTCTAAGGATGACCTGACAATACGCCAGTCAGGTTATGGCAAACCAACACATCACTAAGGATGACCTGACATTACGTTTCTTTAATGGCAGTGTGTCTCCTTGACGACCATACCTGACTGATTCGTTGTACCTCTTCTCTTTTCCTC
>NC_084995.1:46853456-46863456 GCF_963854185.1 Sardina pilchardus | reverse complement strand
GATGTGTGTGTGTATGTGTGTGTGTGTGTGTGTGTGTGTGTGTGTGTGTGTGTACCTTGTTATTGTTGGGCTTGATGTGTGTGTGTGTGTGTGTGTGTGTGTGTGTGTGTGTGTGTGTGTGTGTGTGTACCTTGTTATTGTTGGGCTTGATGTGTGTGTGTGTGTACCTTGTTATTGTTGGGCTTGATGCATCTTACAAAGAAAGGGTTGCAGGTGCTCAGAGTGCTCATCAAGGAATGAAGGGAATTCTGAAAACAAGAACATAGAATTCAGAATAAGAACATTCTGAAAACAAGAACATAGAATCCAGAAAAAGAACATTCTGAAAACAAGAACATAGAATTTAGAGTAAGAATATTCTGAAAACAAGAATATAGAATTTGGAATAAGAATATTCTGAAGACAAGATTATAGAATTTAGAATAAGAAAATTCTAGAAACAAGAATATTGAATCTAGACAGAGAGGGTTAAAGCGGAGCGAGAGGCGCAAACGTTCGATCATTTCCGCGTTCGCAAAGGGGAGGGGGGCTAAATCCCCCTTTAAGCAGACCTGTTAACATTCGAACTGAACTGCTTGCCAATCTGACAGAGATCGATATCCCACTATGACGTCTTTGCAACACGCCTCTTTAAGCAGACAGGAACTGTTTGAATTTTTCTTCCATAGAGATGCATTATGTTGCTCTATCTTGTCAGTAATTAAGGATCTTTGATCTAGATGAAGAATATTATACAGAATTTAGAATAAGATTATTCAGAAATGAATAAGAATATTCTAACAACAAGAATATAGAATTTAGAAGAAGAATATTCTGAAAACAAGACTATATGATTTAGAATAAGAAAAATCTAAGGTGCGTTCAAGTTCACTGAACGAAGTTTGCGAACGTTCGCAAACAGTATTCCGTTAGCCTTGAGTTTTTGGCGAACG
Organism: Sardina pilchardus; assembly: GCF_963854185.1. Classification (NCBI taxonomy): domain Eukaryota; kingdom Metazoa; phylum Chordata; class Actinopteri; order Clupeiformes; family Clupeidae; genus Sardina; species Sardina pilchardus. The sequence goes on along the minus strand of NC_084995.1, from coordinate 46,862,524 downwards.
TTTGCTAACAATCGCAAACAGTCTGAGGAGGTCGTGCGCTGCGAACATACAGTGGAATTGGATGTGAGTTTGACGAACGCAACAATGCAATTACTGTTAGAATGGAATGTTAACACCAAATCGTTAAAATGTAACAGTTCAAAGAAAACATGTTCATCACGAACGTTCGCATATGTTTGGGAATTTGAACGCACCTCTAGAAACAAGAATATTGAATTTAGAAGAATAATATTCTGAAAATGAATAAGAATTTTCTACGAACAAGAGTGTAGAATTTAGAATAAAAATATTCTGAAAACAAGAATACAGTAACACTTTATAATAACTACACACACAATTCATCATTTATTAAGCTGTTGTTACCTATTAGTTAATGGTTTGTTCATCATTAGTAATCATCATGCATAATGTTTTCTCAGTAAATCATTTGTTCACAACGTTATGGTTTGTTCATAGTAAATAAAAAATGTTATTTTTACCTTATAAATACTTCACCAACCATTTATAAATGAACTAATTTCCCTATCATGAACCAGTCGCAAACTATTAGTAAATGCTTTGATCATCATTTGTAAAGTATTACTCCTATGTTAATTCTCATATTATAATTCATGATTAACTCAGGAGTTACACATGGTTAGTTACATTCGCATTTATTCATTTAACAGACATTTTCATCCAAAGTGACTTACACATCAATGAAAAAGGGCAAGGCCAAAATGGTGGAAACCGGGGATTGAACCAAACCCCAACTCTTTGGCTTACTGCATGCTAGACTTGCTCCTTATCCACTACACTACCTCTGTCCAGTACTATTGCAACCATCAATAGCACTATGTGTTTACTATGAACAAACCATTATAATTGTGTGTACACATGATTTACAGACGATAGTTAATGTAGGAATTATGCTTTAAAATGAAGAATACAGCATTTAATAACAGTTTACAAATGATTAACAGTGTGTAGTAGAAGACACCCTTGTATAGTTGTATGTGTTTTTACATGTGCTTCATTTAACAAGAAACAATCAATAAACACCAGAGTAAAGTGGCAGTGTCTTTACTAGGTTAACTTTACTTCAGTATACATTCCAGTCAATTACTTGTATACTACCACTCTCTAACTATTGTATAAATGTGATGCTTAGTGCTATATCATATGCTGTCATACGCATAATGGAAACGTAGTTCTCTTAAAATAACCAAAAGTCGATCCCATCTATTTCAACATAACAGCGGAGGTAGTGTAGTGGTTAAGGAGTAGGGCTAGCATGCAGTAGCCTGAAGAGTTGGTGTTCGATTCCTGGTTTCCAGTTGTGTTTAATTTAACTGACATGTCGAGAGCTGAGAAGCAAAGGGGCGTAAATGACATTTCACCAACTTTACAGGAGAGCCAAAACAAATCGAACTGCTTCTACATGTTCACAGTTAAAGAACTTTGTTTTTTGTTCAATAACTTTATATTTATAAATATTTTACTTCTAAAGTAAGTCAGTCAGGTGATATATACAGTATAACTCAATTTTGACCAAAATGTCACTTACGCCCCTTTGCTTCACAGCCCTCGATGTGAACATCGCTCTGGATAAAATCGTCAGCTAAATGAATGATGTGTCTGCCAACTAGAGGAGTTTGAATGAAATCTGACACCCTATTTGACTAAATCAGCTGCACTTTTTCAAGAAATTAACCTAGTGTTTTATAGGAAACAAAATCTTGTTTTTTCATTCTACTAGTTGTCTGTTTTGCTCAAATAGAAATATAGGCCTGTCTCAAATTCTGGCCACCTTCCAATAAAGGCCTGGGCCGTGATGCGCTTGAGTAAAATAAAGGCCCTGGCCTATATTAGAGGAGTTACGGTAGGCACAGTAAAATAAAGGCCCCGGCCTATATTAGAGGAGTTACGGTAGGCACAGTAAAATAAAGGCCCCGGCCTATATTAGAGGAGTTACGGTAGGCACAGTAAAATAAAGGCCCCGGCCTATATTAGAGGAGTTACGGTAGGCACAGTAGGACTCCAATCAAGTTGTAGAAGCATCTCAAGGACTATTGTTTAGTAGGATGCACCAACAAACAAACCCAGATGAAAACATAACCTAACTTTCCTCTGGTCAATGTGATCCTGGCCTTAGTTGGCCATGTTTGTAGTTTGATCCTGGCCTGAGTCGGCCATCTTTGTAGTCAGAGTTGTGTAGCCTCTCACCTTAAACTGGAGGCTGACTGTTAGTCGGCCATGTTTGGAATTCCGTAGAGACTCCACATTCTTACGGGGAATTCGCTCAAACAACTCGTACACAAAATCTGACCTATAACATAAACACACACACACACACACACACACACACACACACACACACACAAAGACACATACATTTAGGCAGGGATCACACCAACCGGGGGCAAGTGGCAGGCGTTCCTAAGCAACACAGGTTACAACAGGTTTGCCTAAACTGGCAATACTCTCACATTGTGCGTGTGTGTGTGTGTGTTTGTGTGTGTGTGGGTGTGTGTGGTGACAATACTCTCACATTGTGCTTTGAAAGTTACCAAGTTCAGCGTTAGCGCTGCCATAGTTCCACTGCTGAACCAGAGAGAACCATAGAAAGCAATGGAGAACAATAGAGAACAATAGCAGAACACAGAGAACCAGAGAGAACCATAGAAAGCAATAGAGAACAATAGAGAACAATAGCAGAACACAGAACAGAGAACCATAGAGAGCAATAGAAAACAATAGAGAACAATAGCAGAACACAGAGAACAGCAGAGAACAGAGAACCATAGAGAACAATAGAGAACCACAGAGAGCAGAGAACCGCAAAGAACAACAGAGAGCAGAGAACCGCAAAGAACCATAGAGAGCAATAGAAAACAATAGAGAACAGAGAACCATAGAGAGCAGAGAACCACAAAGAACAATAGAGAACAGAGGACAATAGAGAACATAGAACCATAGGAACCATAGAGAACCACAGAGAGCAGAGAACCACAAAGAACAATAGAGAACAGAGGACAATAGAGAACATAGAACCATAGGAACCATAGAGAACCACAGAGAGCAGAGAACCACAAAGAACAATAGAGAACAGAGGACAATAGAGAACATAGAACCATAGGAACCATAGAGAACAGAGGACAATAGAGAACAGAGGACAATAGAGAACATAGAACCATAGGAACCATAGAGAACAATAGGAAACCTGACACTTGTTGCTGGCCAGTGTGATCCCTGCCTTACACACTGTATAGTTACTATAGTACATAGGTACACTGGGACAATTGCTCAGATGTCAGTTAGCATGCGATCAGATGAGCTGTGTGTCAGTTAGCATGTGTCAGTTAGCATGCGATCAGATGAGCTATGTGTCAGTTAGCATGTGTCAGTTAGCATGCGATCAGATGAGCTATGTGTCAGTTAGCATGTGATCAGATGAGCTATGTGTCAGTTAGCATGCAATCAGATGAGCTGTGTGTCAGTTAGCATGTGTCAGTTAGCATGCAATCAGATGAGCTGTGTCAGTTAACATGTGATCGGATGATCTATGTGTCAGTTAGCATGCGATCAGATGAGCTATGTGTCAGTTAGCATGCGATTAATGTGTCAGTTAGCATGCGATTAATGTGTCAGTTAGCATGCGATTAATGTGTCAAATAGCATGCGATTAGAAGAGCTGTATCAGTTAGCATGCGATTACATTTGCTGAAACCAGCAATGAAATTTAACTGAAATTGGTGCAATAAAGTCTTACGAAATCATTTCAGAAGAACAACAAACATATCTGGTTTGTAAATGAAGGTTTGAAATACAGAAATCACATGACTGTGACCCTTTTCAAATACATAAAATACATCAATGTTTGTCTTTATCACAACTTTCATTCAATAAAAATGGGTAGTTTCCCAGTTTATTTTAAAATTTATTTTATCATTTATTACCCTCTTCCCCCTCACTCTCTCACACACACACACACACCTGACTGCCCTCCTACCCCACCTTAACCTACAGTAACTCCCCAAATACTCAGCACCCTGGTCACCCCCCCCCCCCCCAACACACACTCACAGCCTGCCCCTTACCAACATCTTTATGCCACATACATGCAACACACTGCCCCCCCCCCCCCACACACACACACACAAATGCACACTTTCCCTGACGTGAAAAACCGGAGACTTCTTTTTAATCTGTAGCCTGTGACCTCCTTTATTGATAATTACGAGAATGCACCTCCATCTCACAAAACAAACACAAACAAGGTAATCTAGACTCTTGTAGGCCTATCATTGACCAAATGAAAATGTTAGAAAAAAATTATTGACGTCGTAATTTTAATTGCAGCGGAAAACAAAAAAAAACGTTCATTTTCGAGACGAGCGCAGTGAAATTGAAGGATATATCTGTCCGACGACATAATTGCTGTTCTGCGATCTCGAAGAACAACTGCTTGACAAACGCAAACACTCATGTTTTGCCTTGCAAGTGGACAAGGCCACTGACAGTTACAAAGGTGGTTTAGTTATTGCTTATGTCCGCTTTGTTAACTTGACAGCGGCCGAAGATATTCTATTCTGCGAGTATGCCAAAAGTAGGGCCACTTAGATGAACTATTCAATATTGATCTCAACAATTAGTCTACCTGGCAGAACAGGACATCAAATGGGAAAACTGTGAGGGACTTTGCTCGGTTGGCGCACAGATAATAGCAGGGAAAATAAATGCTATCGTCGTGATAAAGACGGTAGTGCCCAATGCGCAACATACGGACTGTTTCATTCAGGGAAGCGCTCGCGTCAAGGCTTGACCTGAATAAGATAGTAAGAGTGTTGAACTCAATTTATAACAAAATGGTAGCATATAGTTGGCCCTTTTGCTGTATTTTTGGAAATCAGCTTTTTTTGAAGCAAGGATTGACACCTTGTCAATGATAAAAAACTGACATTATTGGTCATTGATTTAGATTTTATTTTTTTTCTCTATTTTTGAACTGATATTTATCTGTAGTAGGCTAGCCTAACTGTTATTTGTTACTGATGCATTTTAGCAAGTAACGTTATAATTGTGACAATTTTGAGCTTGACCTATACTTTCTTAGAGCGATGATGGACAGGTGGGGCTCGAGAAAGCCCCCTTGATCAAAGTGGGGAATGAAAGAAAAAGTTTGAGAACCACTGCCCTACACATATACAGATGGTACGGGTTGAGAATGCTGCTTTCTTTGCCGCACATTGGGAATCCCGAAGGTTCGGGACTTTGTAATTAAAACTGCAACCGCAAGGGGGCAACATAAGACCGCCCTAATAACATGAAGGTTCGGCTCCTGCCGGAAAACACGGAAAAACCCGAAGACACCGCGCTGGTGACAAGTGGAGAAAAGAGACATGACGCATGATGTCAGATTGCAGTTGCAGAGTTTTCGAATGTTTTACAGCCTACCTCACAGCTCTCTCACACGATGTAGCCTATAACTCAGTCAGTCCAGCAGAGATGCCAGAGCAACGTTTTGGTCAATGGAGAGGGAGAGAAATGCTCCGCATATCCGTCTCATTTAATCATTAAAATGAAGGTGATGACTGGCGAAATTATGCAATGTGGTAGTATGGAGGCAGCATGTGGTGGTAGCATGTAGCGTAACACAAGCTAAACTAGTGGTAGTATGGAGGCAGCATGTGGTGGTAGCATGTAGCGTAGCATAAGCTATACTAGCTGGTTTGTTTGTTGCAATGTGGTAGTATGGAGGCAGCATGTGGTGGTAGCATGTAGCGTAGCACAAGCTAAACTAGCTGGTTTGTTTGTTGCAATGTGGTAGTATGGTGGCAGCATGGAGGGGAGTGACTCCAGGACGCTGGTTTCACTGTTAAGCCTTCATGAGGTGTCGTGGGCCTAACTTAACGAAACATAGATGAATGAGGGTGCCCACTTGATAACTCCAATGACATGCTGTATACCATATACTGCTGTGGGATTGGCCATCTGTCTTGTGTTTGTGACCATTGGTTAACAGATTGGTGGTTAGCCTGCTTCTTTAAGTTAATTTTGGACAGGGGCTTCTTAAAGGGATAGTTCGGATTTTAAGACACGAAGTTGTATGGGTTCCCTGTCAGCAACGTAGTGCATCAGCACTGACTTACCCCTGACAGCGTCCTGTGAGCCGAGATCCAGCCGGTTTTTGATCGTTTTTGATGCCGGACTATTTTCTTCAGCAAGTTTCTGGGGTCACGAAAGTAAAGTGTTTTTCTTCTCAAAACCATATGCGTTCAACAGAGTGATATATTTGCACCACAAAAACGTTGTCCAGCTGTCAGTAGCGCGCAGTGATAGGAATCGCGAAAAATAAGTAAGTGATAACGAGGTTTGAATTTTTCCTGGACAACGTTTTTGTGGTGCAAATATATCACTCTGTTGAACGCATATGGTTTTGAGAAGAAAAACACTTTACTTTCGTGACCCCAGAAACTTGCCGGACTACTTTCTTCAGCATCAAAAACGATCTAAAACCGGCTGGATCTCGGCTCACAGGACGCTGTCGGGGGTAAGTCAGTGCTGATGCACTACGTTGCTGACAGGGAACCCATACAACTTTGTGTCTTAAAATCCGAACTATCCCTTTAATGTGTGTTTGCCTTGGATTTTGGCACAAGGGATTTTAACATCTAATCCTGTGTATTAATGTAATTGTTGAAATTAATGAAAATTATCTTAGAAAATCGCCTATAGGCCTATCAGAAGGAAATAGCCTTCAATTCAACCTGAAAGACTCGATAGGCAACCTTAGATTAATTCATTAATTCATTACGGTTACAAGACCGCATTTCCGTGAATAGGCTATTATTGTCCAGGCGAAGACGAAAGAGATGGACAAGATGGACATTTAGGCTACATTTACACGCTAGGAATACTTAGAAATGTGTATAGGCTATTTTAAAACGGAGGCATGTTCATTTTAACCGGCGACGCTGGGTAGCCTACATGTACCCAGCACTTGTTATCACAGATTTTGTCCCCACCACTTTTGACAACTGAAAATAAAATGTATTTAACAGAAATATCTTTAATACATGCCTATGCTTGTCACTTTACTTATAACCCTAGGCTACATGCATGGAGAAGATTGCGCATTTTGTAACATTGTAACAATGGATGGTCAGATATGCGATAGGGCAGTGAGGGTGATTCATTGTAACCATCGACTAGTAGGCCTAGCTCCGCAAAATAAGTTTCTAGCAACTTATGTATCGTATGCATGTTCATGTTGATTCAGAGATAGACATAGACTACCGTAGGCTGCTGTGCGTCAAGCTATATGACAGCATTTTATCATGTGGTGAATTAATAACTAACGTCAGTTTAAGATGTCAGAACTTTTGATCGGCGTTCAAGTACATGTCGCGAATGGCGCATAAGGCATATGCACCGTACGCCATCGACCGGGGTTCTAAACTCACTTTACGAACCTCTCCGAAACCCATCAAGACAAAAGGCATCGTTTTATTAAAAAAATGAAAGATTTTCTCAGTTTTGCGATTTTTTTTAATGTTTGCGATGTCTGCTGAAAAGAAAAGTTAATATGTGAATTCGTGGTTCAGCGCACACTCACACATTTTTACATGTACATAGTGTCGGGCTCAAGTGTCTGTCGGGAGAGAAGGGGGGAGGGTAGCAGTCGTCCTCATGCCGCATATACAGTAGGTAGGCTATAATGTAGTGAACTGGTTAGACGAGTGCGGGGGAGGGGGAATGATCGTACAAGACAATGCTCTTCATGAAATGGATCTCACAGACGGCTGTCGATTTTCTCTCTCTCTGGGTTGGGAGCGTCGCCTGGCTGTGTCAGCAGACTGCAATAGGCCTACAGTCGGTCTCGAGGGGTTAAATAGCGCACGTTACTTGAATTTTAATCTGAAGAAGACCACACAGTCGAAATGTCATTCCTTTGTGCTAAAGAAAAGAAAATCAAATCAAAAAAGAAGGATTTCAAGTGTGCAAACCTTTTTCCAATTTTTATGATTTACTCTTGTTCTGCACCTTGACCGGGGATGTGCACAAACTTTTTTACTACACTTGAATTTTAAACCAGCTCTTCTCTTACCAGTAGCCTATATCCTACAGCCATACTTTAATAATCAGATGTTATGCTCATTTTTGTAGGCTACACCTCACCGGCAAGCACGCACGCAAATGCTGGTTTTGCACATCTACAATATAGGCTAATTGGCCAGGCTATATATAATAGGCTTAGGACTTTGTGCAACTTTAGTTGTGCTCAATCTAAATTATTGTCAGTAAGGATAGGTCATATTACCAAATGGCGAACCTAGAAAATTATTTAGGATATAGAGCCGTGTCCATTATGCACTACAGTTATTTTTTAGGCTATTGTTTTATTTGAGTGTTTTTGTCTACCATGTCATACCGATATTTAGCAAACACATGTATTTCCAGCTCTCAAAACCGATGAGGTCCAGATCTCAGTGGCCTCATAGCTGCCTACAGCCATGCATAGTAAGCCTAATGATAGCCTTGCCAAATAAGTCATCAGTCACACACCCCTAATCGCGGGGTTGACCTGTTCCTTTCACACTGAGCCCCGATGAAAACAACATCCTTGGCGGAGATAATAATTAGGCCTATCAAATTGCTTGGTCAATTAGGCAGCAAATTATCAGATGAAGCACCGGACCTAATTTCACTCCATGTCTCGCGGACCAGCAGCAGTCTCCACGTTTCGCGGCCCATAGTTTGAGAAACGCTGCATTAAAGTGTCATTAGGTTGTAGGCTATATGTTTAGTGATTTCTTTGTGTGTTTTTCATTGTAGTGTGTGTGCATTGAGTAGTTCCTTAAAAAACGGAAAAAAGAGCGTCCCGTATCTGTTCAATACGGAAGAAGACTTTAACTATTACTTATATATTTCTTATAACGAAATGTGAAGCAAAAATACGAGGACTGACCATCTCGGTTCCCCCAATACCATGGCGACAAAGAGAAACAAATATGATTTGACATTTAAGCTGATTGTTGACAAATTTGCCAAACACAATTCGGGAGAAGCAGCGGACAGGAGCGCCA
>NC_084995.1:46843456-46845956 GCF_963854185.1 Sardina pilchardus | reverse complement strand
CGTTGAAGAGGGGGCGGGAACGGGCGGGGATGACCGCTGTTAACGTAATGTCTCTGACCTACCCCTCTTAGCCCCCCACCCCCTCCCACCCTCCCCACGCTATATAGGCGCTATATAAATGTAATTTATTATTATTATTATTAATGAAGTGACAGCTTAGTAAATTCCGCAATATAGCAAAGCACAGCCTTTGCAGTCTGCGTATACAAAAACTCGCTGTTAGCGCTGTGTTAGTACATCTGGCCCCCAGACTTAATTGATCTCAGGTGCTAAGTGAGTGAGTGTGTGAGGCCACATGGGCTCAGATAGGTATTTGGGATTGGGACAGCACTTCACCAGATCACATGTACCTTGGCGATGTTTACTAACAAAGACGTTGCTAACATTTGCACCATGCACGTGTGTGTCGTGCGTGCTGTTGTTTACCTTCATTTCCGAATTTTTCTATGATCTCCGCGGTAAACTTTAACTGTGGGTAATTCCCACAGTGTGTGTGTGTGTGTGTGAATGTGTGTGTGCACCTGCTCAATAGTAATTGGTGTGTGTGTGTGTGTGTGTGTGTGTGTGTGTGTACCTGCTCAATAGTGAGTGGTGTGTGTGAGTGTGTGTGTGTGTGTGTACCTGCTCAATAGTGAGTGGTGTGTTGCAGTAAGTGATTGCGTCACATCCTGTTTGTTACTGCCACTGTTTAGCGTTGTAGCTTGTGGTGCTTCCCTGCTGTTTCCACGTAATCTGTTCACTTGAACACATCGGGGTTTTATCTACTTATAACTCTACTCTAACCACCTGTGTAGCCAACTCACTTGCTTTTTCTTAAAGACGATGCCTCGTCTCGATCCTGTCCCTACCTCTCCTCCTCCTAACGCTCTATGTTGCCCGGCGTGTCACATGCTAGCTTACTCCCCAGCCTCCTTTAGTGGACAAGATACTTGTAGTAAATGCGGACAAATAGCTAGCTTGGAGGCGAGGTTAGATGAACTCGAGGGCCGCATCCACACGCTGAATCTGACTAGCAAACAGTTAGCGACAGAATCCCCGGTAAGCTGTGTGGATGCACTAGCCATTAGATCTACGGATAGGTCTACAGATAGCGTAACCATGACAGCCCCCTCGCAGCAGGGGACTAGTCCCTGGGTGACTATTCGGGGACATAAATCCAAACAGAGGCCCACTGCTAACCACCAACCACTTCACGTTTCTAATCGATTCTCCCCTTTAGCTAGTCAAGATAAACCTGCCTCTCTGGTAATTGGCGCTTCTACTATACGATACGTGAAGCTAACGACTCCATCGGTTATAGTTAATTCAATATCTGGGGCCAGAGCTAATGACATCGAATCAAATTTGAAAGTGCTGGCTAATGCTAAGCGAAAGTACTCGAAAATAGTCATCCACACCGGCACCAACGATGTCCAATAGCGTCAATCGGAGATCACCAAGCAAAACTTTATTTCCGTGTGCAGGTTCGCACAACAGATGTCTGATTCTGTAACTTTCTCTGGACCCATACCCATTAGAAGAGGTGACGAAATGTTCAGCAGAATTTCGGACCTCAACCACTGGCTGTCAGAGTGGTGTGCCAATAACAATGTGGGCTTCATTGATAATTTTAGCTCCTTCTTGGGGAAGCCTAGACTGTTGAAAAGAGACGGTATCCACCCCACTCCGGAGGGTGCTGCTCTCCTTTCAAGGAACATAGACCATCACCTAACCGAGGCTAGTTCCTGACGAACCAGAGGTTAGTCCAGGCAGCAGAGATATTGTCTTACACAGATCTCTGTCGTCCCAGAGTCACCCAGATAGGCCAACGCAGGGCCAAATAGAGAGGGTGTCTGTACCAAAGCTGTCTCGTGCTCGACCCATTAGGGGAATTGATTTTAGCAATCTTATTCAAATAAAAACATCCTCGATTACACAATCCCCCCAAAAAACGCAACTTAGGCTTGCTTTACTTAACATTTGGTCATTATCAAGTAAGACCCCCTTGGTTAATGAAATTATTACTGACAACCACATAGATGTAATGTGCCTCACTGAAACCTGGCTTAAACCAGATGAATACCTTCCATTGAATGAGTCCACACCACCTTCCTATCTAAACCACCATGTACCACGCCATACTGGCAGGGGTGGTGGAGTAGCTACAATTTATCACTCTAGCCTTCTCACATCTCCCAAACCCGCACATAAGCTTACATCTTTTGAAGTCCTAATTCTTAATTTTATACATCCAGACTGGAAAACTAATCTGCCTGTAACCGTGGTCACACTTTATAGACCAGGCCCCTACACTAATTTCCTAGAAGAATTCTCCGATTTTCTTTCCACTTTAGTTGTCCAAACAGAAAAAGTGTGTGTGTGTGTGTGTGTACCTGCTCAATAGTGAGTGGTGTGTGTGTGTGTGTGTGTGTGTGTGTGTGTGTGTGTGTGTACCTGCTCAATAGTGAGTGGTGTGCTGATGAGTTCTCCTCTCAGCATCATGGACTTCTGGGTGAGAACC
>NC_084995.1:46820956-46838456 GCF_963854185.1 Sardina pilchardus | reverse complement strand
CGGTCGCCCAGCTTCTCAGGGTCAAAAACACACACGGTCGCCTCTCTGACACTCACACACACACACACACTTCTCAGGGTAAAATACACACACGGTCGCCCAGCTTCTCAGGGTAAAAAATACACACGGTCGCCCAGCTTCTCAGGGTAAAAAATACACACGGTCGCCTCTCTGACACTCACACACACACACACACTTCTCAGGGTAAAACATACACACGGTCGCCCAGCTTCTCAGGGTAAAACACACACACGGTCGCCCAGCTTCTCAGGGTAAAAAACACACACGGTCGCCTCTCTGACACTCACACACACACACACACTTCTCAGGGTAAAATACACACACGGTCGCCCAGCTTCTCAGGGTAAAATACACACACGGTCGCCCAGCTTCTCAGGGTAAAACATACACACGGTCGCCTCTCTGACACTCACACACACACACACACTTCTCAGGGTAAAACATACACACGGTCGCCCAGCTTCTCAGGGTAAAACATACACACGGTCGCCCAGCTTCTCAAATACACACGGTCGCCCAGCTTCTCAGGGTAAAACATACACACGGTCGCCCAGCTTCTCAGGGTAAAACATACACACGGTCGCCCAGCTTCTCAGGGTAAAACATACACACGGTCGCCTCTCTGACACTCACACACACACACACACTTCTCAGGGTAAAATACACACACGGTCGCCCAGCTTCTCAGGGTAAAAAACACACACGGTCGCCCAGCTTCTCAGGGTAAAATACACACACGGTCGCCCAGCTTCTCAGGGTAAAACATACACACGGTCGCCTCTCTGACACTCACACACACACACACACTTCTCAGGGTAAAACATACACACGGTCGCCCAGCTTCTCAGGGTAAAACATACACACGGTCGCCCAGCTTCTCAGGGTAAAAAATACACACGGTCGCCTCTCTGACACTCACACACACACACACACTTCTCAGGGTAAAATACACACACGGTCGCCCAGCTTCTCAGGGTAAAAAACACACACGGTCGCCCAGCTTCTCAGGGTAAAATACACACACGGTCGCCCAGCTTCTCAGGGTAAAACATACACACGGTCGCCTCTCTGACACTCACACACACACACACACTTCTCAGGGTAAAACATACACACGGTCGCCCAGCTTCTCAGGGTAAAACATACACACGGTCGCCTCTCTGACACTCACACACACACACACACTTCTCAGGGTAAAACATACACACGGTCGCCCAGCTTCTCAGGGTAAAACATACACACGGTCGCCCAGCTTCTCAGGGTAAAACATACACACGGTCGCCCAGCTTCTCAGGGTAAAACATACACACGGTCGCCCAGCTTCTCAGGGTAAAAAACACACACGGTCGCCCAGCTTCTCAGGGTAAAAAACACACACGGTCGCCTCTCTGACACTCACACACACACACACACTTCTCAGGGTAAAATACACACACGGTCGCCCAGCTTCTCAGGGTAAAATACACACACGGTCGCCCAGCTTCTCAGGGTAAAACATACACACGGTCGCCTCTCTGACACTCACACACACACACACACTTCTCAGGGTAAAACATACACACGGTCGCCCAGCTTCTCAGGGTAAAACATACACACGGTCGCCTCTCTGACACTCACACACACACACACACTTCTCAGGGTAAAATACACACACGGTCGCCCAGCTTCTCAGGGTAAAACATACACACGGTCGCCCAGCTTCTCAGGGTAAAAAATACACACGGTCGCCTCTCTGACACTCACACACACACACACACTTCTCAGGGTAAAACATACACACGGTCGCCCAGCTTCTCAGGGTAAAATACACACACGGTCGCCCAGCTTCTCAGGGTAAAAAACACACACGGTCGCCCAGCTTCTCAGGGTAAAAAACACACACGGTCGCCTCTCTGACACTCACACACACACACACACTTCTCAGGGTAAAACATACACACGCTCGCCCAGCTTCTCAAATACACACGGTCGCCCAGCTTCTCAGGGTAAAACATACACACGGTCGCCCAGCTTCTCAGGGTAAAACATACACACGGTCGCCTCTCTGACACTCACACACACACACACACTTCTCAGGGTAAAATACACACACGGTCGCCCAGCTTCTCAGGGTAAAACATACACACGGTCGCCCAGCTTCTCAGGGTAAAAAATACACACGGTCGCCTCTCTGACACTCACACACACACACACACTTCTCAGGGTAAAACATACACACGGTCGCCCAGCTTCTCAGGGTAAAATACACACACGGTCGCCCAGCTTCTCAGGGTAAAACATACACACGGTCGCCCAGCTTCTCAGGGTAAAAAACACACACGGTCGCCTCTCTGACACTCACACACACACACACACTTCTCAGGGTAAAAAACACACACGGTCGCCCAGCTTCTCAGGGTAAAACATACACAAGGTCGCCCAGCTTCTCAAACACACACGGTCGCCCAGCTTCTCAGGGTCAAAAACACACACACGGTCGCCCAGCTTCTCAGGGTCAAAAATACACACACGGTCGCCCAGCTTCTCAGGGTAAAACATACACACGGTCGCCCAGCTTCTCAGGGTAAAACATACACACGGTCGCCCAGCTTCTCAGGGTCAAAAATACACACGGTCGCCCAGCTTCTCAGGGTAAAAAACACACACGGTCGCCCAGCTTCTCAGGGTAAAAAACACACACGGTCGCCCAGCTCTTCGGGATACATTGTGTCGGAGTTGCATGTACCCCATGCACACCGTCTGACCATTTAAAACTTAAAATGGCAAGAAAAAATATATAAAAACGAATGAAAACTGACTAACTGCAATGCATTTCAATGGACGTGGAAGCCGAGAATGTCCGAGCGTATTGTTAGCGAGGTATGTTGGGCTCAAAGCCAGGGTATGCTGTCATACGAAAGTGGATTTGTTTTAGCGTCGCTGTATCACCATGGTATCTTATGCTCGCAACCAAACCTGGTCGAGAGCAGGTTATGTGCTAAGTTAAAGCTCAAATCGTGAAAAATCACCGCCCTCTGACTAATCCTACTGACTACTGACCAATCAACTATCTTGAAATACGAAGTCATCTCAAGTGTGAGAATCTGTCATAGCATCTACTGGAGCAGCTCCGCCTCTTCAAACATTTTGAAAACTCATTTTGATTAGGCAAGCAACAGCATACAGAAAATATAAAATCAAAATGAACAAACTGAAGAGATTACCGGGTTCATCCAATCTGGCTATTTCACTTTCAATTTGACTGCATTCCTTGTGTTTGAACATCGATAGGCATAAGTTGGAAGGAAGGGGGATCACCTATTTTGGAAATTTACCCGGATACAAAGAATGCTATTTTTTGATTGGATGTCGGGTGACAATTTATCATTGGATTGGCTGATGAGTGGTGGGCTACTTCTGAACAACGAGTAATTCAAGAAATTCAAGAAAACTTGAATGTCTCAAAACAAAGCAATAATTAATTAAAATACAGGTTGTTCACGAGTCTCAAAGTCACTGTTTTTTTTTGCAACTTAAATCCGACTCGACTCTGACACACATATACACACACACACTAACTCACACACACTCACTCACAATCATTGGAAATGACAGTGAATACATCTGAAATCACAGATACCATCTTGTATCATATTTGTACTGTATATACACACCCTTATAGACTATTGGCAACATCACATGTGTTACGTACACACACACACACATTCCTCCTTCAGATCAGTGTGATCTAGCCTCGTAGGCTATTGGCAATATTACACACACACACACACACTCCAACTTCAGATCAACAAGATATACCCTATACCTTATTGGCAACATTACATGATCCCTACAAGACACAATGTTATTCTTATACCATCAGTTCCTAAGGAAATGCACTAACTGCATATGCCGTGCTCTCATCTATGTAAACACCATAGTGACTGGCACATTGAACAAATGCAGGTGCTAGTAAACACATTCACCCGCTAGTAAGCAAATGCAGGTGCTAGTAAACAAGTTCACCCGCTAATAAACAAGCTCACACACTAGTAAACACATTCACCCGCTAGTAAACAAGCTCACACACTAGTAAACACATTCACCCGCTAAAAAACAATCTCACACACTAGTAAACACATTCACCCGCTAATAAACAAGCTCACACACTAGTTAACACATTCACCCACTAGTAAGCAAATGCAGGTGCTAGTAATCACATTCACCCGCTAGTAAACACATTCACCTGCTAGTAAACAAGCTCACCCACTAGTAAACACATTCACCTGCTAGTAAACAAGCTCACCCACTAGTAAACACATTCACCCGCTAGTAAACAAGCTCACCCACTAGTAATCACATTCACCCGCTAGTAAACAAATGCAGGTGTTAGTAAACAAGCTCACCCACTAGTAAACAAATGCAGGTGCTAGTAAACAAGCTCACCCACTAGTAAACACATTCACCTGCTAGTAAACAAATGCAGGTGCTAATTTCCGTCTCTGAAGCTAGAGAAAAGTAGAAACATGAAATACGACCTGTAGGGAAAGTTGCACCACCAATGCCACCATCTCTCACATCTCTGACACTCACACACACACACACACACACACACACACACACACACACACACACACACACACACACACACACACACACACACTCTTACCAGGACCTGCTGAAAAGTGAGCTTGTCATTGATGGTGCTGTCTGTGATGCAACCGGACTGGTTGAGATATTGATAGCTCTCAGGAGGAGACAGACACAGGGCCTCTGGGGGAGAGAGAGAGAGAGGAGAGAAAGAGAGAGAGAGGGAAGGAGAGAGAGAGAGGGAGGAGAGAAAGAGAGAGAGAGGGAAGGAGAGAGAGATGGACAGAGAGAGAGTGATTACGGAAAACATCAGCAGGTTTCTGCAGTAGCCCCTCTCAGGGTTGGTGCAGCAAAACTGAGATATTGTAAACAGAACGAAGTTGGGATCAGAACTGGTCAACAAAACTGAGTGGAGGTGAATAGAGTTGGGATGAGTTTAGTAGCATTGAGTAAAGGTGGGTAGAGTGGAGTACATGAGGAGAGCACATGTGAGTGGAAGTGAGTAGAATAGAGGTGAGTAGAGTAGAGATGAGTAGAGTAGAGATGAGTAGATTAGAGTAGAGATGAGTAGAATACAGTAGAGTAGAATAGAGTAGAGTAGAGTAGAGATGAGTAGAGTAAAGTGGAGATGAGTAGAGTAGAGTAGTGTAGAGTAGAGTAGAGATGAGTAGAGTAGAGATAAGAAGAGTAGAGGTGAGTAGAATAGAGAAATGACAGAGTAGAGTAGAATAGAGTAGAATAGAGATGAGTAGAGTAGAGTAGAGTAGAATAGAGATGAGTAGAGTAGAGATGAGTTGAGATGAGTAGAGTGGAGTAGAATAGAGTAGAATACAGTAGAGTAGAATAGAGTAGAGTAGAGTAGAGATGAGTAGAATAGTGTAGAGTAGAGATGAGTAGAGTAGAATAGAGTAGAGTAGAGTAGAGATGAGATGAGTAGAGTAGAAGTGAGTAGAGTAGAGTAGAGATGAGATGAGTAGAGTAGAATAGAGATGAGTAGAATGGAGTAGAGTAGAGTAGAGTAGAGATGAGTAGAGTAGAGATGAGTAGAGTAGAGATGAGTAGAGTAAAGTAGAGATGAGTAGAGTAGAGTAGAATAGTGTAGAGTAGAGTAGAGATGAGTAGAGTAGAGTAGAGATGAGTAGAGTAGAGTAGAGTAGAGTAGAGATGAGTAGAGTAGAGAAATGACAGAGTAGAGTAGAATAGAGTAGAATAGAGATGAGTAGAGTAGAGTAGTGTAGAAGAGATGAGTAGAGTAGAATAGAGATGAGTAGAGTAGAGATGAGTAGAATAGAGTAGAATAGAGATGAGTAGAGTAGAGATGAGTTGAGATGAGTAGAGTAGAGTACAGTAGAGTAGAATAGAGTAGAGTAGAGTAGAGTAGACATGAGTAGAATAGTGTAGAGTAGAGATGAGAAGAGTAGAATAGAGTAGAGTAGAGTAGAGTAGAGTAGAGATGAGAAGAGTAGAATAGAGTAGAGTAGAGTAGAGTAGAGATGAGTAGAGATGAGTAGAGTAGAGTAGACATGAGTAGAATAGTGTAGAGTAGAGTAGAGATGAGTAGAGATGAGATGAGAAGAGTAGAGTAGAGATGAGTATAGATGAGATGAGTAGAATAGAGATGAGTAGAGTAGAGATGAGATGAGTAGAGTAGAGTAGAATAGAGGTGAGTAGAATGGAGAAGAGTAGAGTAGAGATGAGTAGAGTAGAGTAGAGGTGAGTAGAGTAGAGAAATGACAGAGTAGAGTAGAGATGAGTAGAATAGAGTAGAATAGAGATGAGTAGAGTAGAGTAGTGTAGAAGAGATGAGTAGAGTAGAATAGAGATGAGTAGAGAAGAGATGAGTAGAATAGAGTAGAATAGAGATGAGTAGAGTAGAGACATGACAGAGTAGAGTAGAGATGATCAGAGTAGAGTAGAGAAGAGTAGAACAGAGGTGAGTAGAGTGGAGTAGAGTAGAGTAGAGTAGAGTAGAGTAGAGATGAGTAGAGATGAGATGAGTAAAATAGAGATGAGTAGAGTAGAGATGAGATGAGTAGTGTAGAGTAGAGATGAGTAGAGTAGAGTAGAATAGAGATGAGTAGAATGGAGTAGAGTAGAGTAGAGTAGAGTAGAGATGAGTAGAGTAGAGTAGAGTAGAGATGAGATGAGTAGAGTAGAGGTGAGTGGAGATGAGATGAGTAGAATAGAGTAGAATAGAGATGAGTAGAGTAGAGTAGTGTAGAAGAGATGAGTAGAGTAGAATAGAGATGAGTAGAGTAGAGATGAGTAGAATAGAGTAGTATAGAGATGAGTAGAGTAGAGAAATGACAGAGTAGAATAGAGATGATTAGAGTAGAGTAGATAAGAGTAGAGTAGAATAGAGGTGAGTAGAGTGGAGTAGAGTAGAGTAGAGATGAGTTGAGATGAGTAGAGTAGAGTAGAATAGAGTAGAGTAGAGTAGAGATTAGGAGAGTAGAATAGAGATGAGATGAGTAGAGTAGAGTAGAGTAGAGATGAGTAGAGTAGTGTAGAGTAGAGTAGAGAAGAGATGAGTAGAGCAGAGTAGAGTAGAGTAGAGTAGAATAGAGTAGAGTAGAGATAACTAGAGTAGAGATGAGTAGAAGTAGAGTAGAGATGAGTAGAGTAGAGATGAGATGAGTAGAGATGAGTAGAGTAGAATAGAGTAGAGATGAGATGAGTAGAGCAGAGTAGAATAGAGATGAGTAAAGATGAGTAGAGATGAGTAGAGTAGAGATGAGTAGAGTAGAGTAGTGTAGAGTAGAGATGAGTAGAGTAGAATAGAGTAGAGTAGAATATAGTAGAGTAAAGATGAGTAGAGATGAGTAGAGTAGAGATGAGATGAGTAGAATAGAGATGAGATGAGATGAGTAGAATAGAGTAGAGGTGAGTAGAGTAGAGATGAGTAGAGTAGAGGTGAGTAGAGTAGAGATGAGTAGAGTAGAGATGAGTAGAGTAGAGTAGAGATGAGTAGAGTAGAGATGAGTAGAGTAGAGATGAGATGAGTAGAGTAGAGTAGAGATGAGTAGAGTAGAGGTCAGTAGAGTAGAGATGAGTAGAGTAGAGATGAGATGAGTAGAATAGAGATGAGTAGAGTAGAGATGAGTAGAGTAGAGTAGAGTAGAGTAGAGATGAGTAGAGTAGAGGTGAGTAGAGGTGCTTTGTGCATGTACCCTATTCGCTTTGAATGACGTGAATGTAGAAAAGAAAAGAAGAGTTAAGGTTTGATATACCCCTGTTATACAGTATATGTATCTTAAGCTCACTAGACTCAGTCAACACCAACTGGAATATTTGGCTAGATGGCCAAGACCAAGACAAGTTCGAGTCTAAAACAGTTCAAGACCGGACTCAAGTATTACGTCTCTGGTACGTGTGTGTGTGTGTGTGTGTGTGTGTGTGTGTGTGTGTGTGTGTGTGTGTGTGTGTGTGTGTGTGTGTGTGTGTGTGGTACCTCTCTGCTCTGTAGACGCGCCTGCCAGCAGAGCGTAGAAGATGTGGTAATTTCTCTCTCCTGGATTCTGACGCACTACACGATTCTATAAAGGCAGATGATGATGATGATGATGATGATGATCCTTATTATAATGATGATGATTGTTTTTATGATTATTATCATATATGGACTTGATTCCTCTCTCATATGTGTGCTTTTACACACATACACACAGAGTCTAACTCCGTACTAACCTTTTCCAGCAGATCTTCATTTGGGAGAAAACACGTCAAGGGGAATATTTACATTTCACACAGACAGGGATGGGCACAAATACATCAAAATGTATTTCCAAGTAAAATACCAAATACCCACCTTAAGAATTTATCAAAATAAGCTACAAAATACAGTAGCCAAAAATATTATCAAAATATTTTTTTTGTATTTTCCAAATACTACAAAATACTTTCTAAAAGCCTTTTTCGTCTATCCCTTGTACACTATCTGGAAAAACAGCTGAAAGCAAGAGACTCCTTCCATAATCAGTCAACAGATTAGATATGGTGAGTTTCATCACAGTGTACAACCTCGATCAATGTAAAAAAAAAAAAAAAAAACAGGTTGTCACATTAATACTATAAATCAGAAAAAAGAAAGGAAAATTGCAAACTTAAGTGTGAACTAAGCTTGTGAACTCAAGTCTTTGTGCTGTCCTTGTGTGAGCTAGTTGATGCACAACTAACTTCTCAAACAGTGTTGCATTCAGATGACGCCTATGGGGCCTGATGATGGTATTGAACCTTACAAAAAGGTTTTTGATGAGGGGATACTGGTCCAAGGATGGCAAGTCCTTTCTTTGGTCCTCTAAAAAATACACCGCATGTTTTGTGTTGTGAGTGCAATTTGCCGAGAGTGGCATCACAGGGGCTTGACTATGCGAAGGTGCCACAGACAGAGACAGATTTCTTGCTACTGTAATCTGTAATCTTATTTTAAAATTATGGGAACTCTATGATGAATAGAACTGAAATAGATGACGATCGAAACTCATGAAAATGTACGATCTGGACATTTTATCGGAACATTGTGTCATAACTCAAAACTAAATTAAGATTTTGATTGTTGCTGCCTTGGGTGCCGCGTGTCGAATCAGTGTCGCATTTTCGTGGATTTATCACTAGGTGGCAGACTCACCAGTTCTCGCTAGATCACTTCCAGGAAACTTACAGGCTTATTTGTGACTCTCCACGGCAAAACCAGTCGCTTGTCGCAACAGGCGTTTCCGAAAAAAATGACCATTTATGTTACTTGTGCTAAAATCGCTGAAAAATGTACCTTTTCTAGTCTAAAAACGTGAGTTTCTTGAGGTAAGAAATTTAACTCCAGCAGAATGTTAGCGGCATCTCATCTACTCTAATATTTACGGTAAATGCACTCATTGACGACCACCAGGCTATCCGTGTGCTGTGCCGTTGTAAATACAAGTAAGTACCGTAAATCTTGAAGTAGCTGCGGCCTTACAAATGGTTCGTGAGTGTTGAGCCGACAGTCAACTTCAGAGGCAGATTTCTCTGTTTCTCTCTTGGCATGACAGGATGAACTCAACTCCTTTGAATGTTTATATTTCAGTAACATGACGTTCAATTCATTAGATATAGGTATCGTTTTGAAGGTTGATTATGCCCTTTCATGAAAACTTAAAGGAACACGCCACCCCCAGGTGAAATTGGGTCACTCCCCACTAGAGTTGAATGAGTGAGCCAAAGCGTTTTTTAGCCGACCCAGCCACTGTCCTAATCTAGAAACGGCCCGTTAGCCTTATTTTAGCATAGTCGCTGTATTCCAAAGTGTCCAGCTAGCATGTCGTTGCAAAAGTGAATCAAATAACTCAAGATTTTTTATAATTATTTCTCGTAACCTGTACATTCACATCGAGTGCAAATATCAATG
Organism: Sardina pilchardus; assembly: GCF_963854185.1. NCBI lineage: Eukaryota > Metazoa > Chordata > Actinopteri > Clupeiformes > Clupeidae > Sardina > Sardina pilchardus. The sequence continues at coordinate 46,828,483 of NC_084995.1, read as the reverse complement.
CAAAATCACATGAAGGGATTTACTAGACCAATTTAGATTTGGAACTATTTTTGGGCATAGCACTGGGACTAGGACTAACCCACTAGAGGTCTACCCTAGAGCCCTGCACGGGACTGTTTTCTTCATCACAATCCCGCCCGCATAATCAGAAATTCTGACCATTACCGCCCGCACCCGCGGAGTGTGTGTTACAGTCCCGCCCGCTCCCGCGAAATTCTGATAATTTTTGCCCGCACTGTAATAGACATGCATTGATTTTGTATCTTCTCCCGTCCCGCAAGAGAAAAAACAGCTGCTTGAATAGAAAACAACTGTGTTTGAATGACCGTTCACGGCTAGAACTTCGTTTAATCATTAGGCTACAAAAACTGCGTTCAGTTAAAACATCTTTGCAACTTATGCAGCCACTTAGGCTGTGTTGCACACCCCCCGTGCGTTGTGTACTAAATGACGGACGCCTGTCTGAGATATCGGGAAAGAAATAAAAATAATCAGGCATGGAGCGAGCCAGGCGCATCACAGCTCCTCTGCCTCATGACAGTCGCAACAGAGCGCGCAGGAAAAAACAATTCAACCCTCACTGTATCTCAATGGGAGGCAAGGCTAGGCTAGGCTTTCCACTCAAATTATGCTCTCCATTTTATTGCTATGCTAAATCTCGATCCCGCAAAGTTTTTTTTCTGCCGCCCGCTCCCGCCCGCAGTCAAGTTCATACCGCCCGTTCCCGCAAGATTTGCGTTGGGTCCCGCGGGACCTGGCGGGTCCCAGTCCCAATGCAGCCCTCTAGTCTACCCCTAACCCAACAGATCACCCCACTACAGGTCGACCCCTAACCCAACAGATCACCCCACTACAGGTCGACCCCTAACCCAACAGATCACCCCACTAGAGGTCCAACCCAACAGATCACCCCACTAGAGGTCTAACCCAACAGATCACCCCACTAGAGGTCCAACCCCTAACCCAACAGATCACCCCACTAGAGGTCTAACCCAACAGATCACCCCACTAGAGGTCCAACCCAACAGATCACCCCACTAGAGGCCTAACCCAACAGATCACCCCACTAGAGGTCTAACCCAACAGATCACCCCACTAGAGGTCCAACCCCTAACCCAACAGATCACCCCACTAGAGGTCTAACCCAACAGATCACCCCACTAGAGGTCCAACCCAACAGATCACCCCACTAGAGGTCCAACCCAACAGATCACCCCACTAGAGGTCTAACCCAACAGATCACCCCACTAGAGGTCCAACCCAACAGATCACCCCACTAGAGGTCCAACCCAACAGATCACCCCACTAGAGGTCGACCCCTAACCCAACAGATCACCCCACTAGAGGTCCAACCCAACAGATCACCCCACTAGAGGTCTAACCCCTAACCCAACAGATCACCCCACTAGAGGTCTAACCCCTAACCCAACGGATCACCCCACTAGAGGTCCAACCCCTAACCCAACAGATCACCCCACTAGAGGTCTAACCCAACAGATCACCCCACTAGAGGTCTAACCCCTAACCCAACAGATCACCCCACTACACACACACACACACACACACACACACACGCACACACGGAGAAGGATACAGTGTGTTATCTGTCCACTCAGGATGTTGCCACGGTAACTGAAGTGCAACTGGATGAATTTGCCAAAGCGAGAAGAGTTGCTGTTGTGGGCGGTTCGTGCATTCCCGAAGGCCTCTAGAACAGGACTACACACACACACACACACACACATATTACATTAACATTCCCAAAGGCCTCTAGAACAGGACCACACACACACACACACACACACACACATTATACACACACACACATTAGAACAGGACTACACACACACACACACATTATACACACACACACACACACACACACAGATATTACATTCCCAAAGGCCTCTAGAACAGGACTACACACACACATACACACACACACACACAGATATTACATTCCCAAAGGCCTCTAGAACAGGACTACACACACACACACACACACACACACACACACACACACACACACACACACACACACACACACACACACACACACACACACACACATTACACACACACACACACAGATATTACATTCCCAAAGGCCTCTAGAACAGGACTACACACACACACACACACACGCACACATTATACACACACACACACAGATATTACATTCCCAAAGGCCTCTAGAACAGGACTACACACACACACACACACATATTATACACACACACGCACAGATATTACATTCCCAAAGGCCTCTAGAACAGGACTACACACACACACACACACACACACACACACAGATATTACATTAACAACTATTATGATATTACTATAGTCAGCGCATGTCAGCATCATGTGAGCGTAATTTCCTGAATGATTTCCTGAATCTTGCCATCCAACTCCCCTCTACCCTCCTCCAACTCCCCTCTTCCCTTCTCTACCTCCCCTCTAGGGTTTGGTCCCGGGAGACCGGATTCCCGGGAAATATAATAATAATAATACATTTTATTTATATAGCGCCTTTCTAGACACCCAAGGTCGCAAATAATGAAATAAAAAATGCAGACAATTACAAAACACAAAATAGCCAGGTGCCAGACAGAGCGGCGTATTCGCACAGCGTTCCTGTAGGCACCATATGTGTAGTAATTAAATATTAAATGACAAAGACAGACAGCAAACAAAAATTAACAAATAATGAAATAACATAGATTAACAATATATCCCAAAAGGCAAAGTTGGCACAAGATATTGTCGGACGGAGGGGCGTAATCGCCAGCGTAGGCCTACCCGTGACACCACATAGCCTGGCCTATAAGACAGACAGATAAAACAAACAACAATAGAATAAACTAGATGCACCGCATAGCGGTACACAATATGACCGCCGCTCAGTTCTGCACATTCTCTCCAAAACGAATTACGCTCGTCAACTTTCCTGTATGGCTGGGATTATACTTGCTGTTAGACCAACCGTAAGCATATGCGCCCGTGTGCGACCTGCTGTGTCCGGTGTACAGACTCGCTGCAGCATTACGCACCCTACTGGAGGTCTTCACTAGGGGGAGAATAGTAACATCAGATGTGGATGTGACCATGTGCCATTGTTTACTCTCATGATTGCCCCCAGCTTCGATGTCGATAATGCATCTTGCAGTCACCTTTTTTTGTAGTGATCGCCCCCTACTTTCTTATCAGTATTGCATCTCGCGGACGCGTCATGTTCGCTTGCGACGACGTGCACGACCGACGCACCAAACGACCGCAAAATACGCGAGGCAGTCATGATACGAACACGAACGCGTTGTCTGCAGCAAGTCTAAACCTGCCTTATCTCCGATTTGTGCAATATACTGTATGTATATCTCCTACTCTTGCAGCTCATGTGTATGAGTGTGTGCATGTGCGAGTTTGCTTGTATAAAGATGTGTGTGTGTCTGTCTGTGTGTGTGAATGTGCATGTGTGCGCATGTGTGTGTGTGTGTGTGTGTGGAATCCGTGGAAGTGTGTTTATCTGTGCGTGTGAATCTGTTGATGTGTGTGTGCGAACTTAGTTACTTTTTAAACTGAGCCCCCTGCCGGCTCAACATAAAAATGCCAATCGGTTTTGCCAATAGCCTACTCACTATATTGGAATTTAACAGTTACGCCATTTTAACAGTAACGTCAGAACGTATAGAAGACATCACAACCTGCAAAAAGTAATTTCAGGGAGGTATCTAAAAAATACTTTAACCTACTGAGATACTAAAATACAGATGAATAGCCTATGTTTGTTCAATAATGTCTAGTCAGTATACCAAATAAGAGAGGCCTATAGATAGAAACTGTGGTAATAAAATATGAAGATTTTGGTAGTTTGGGCTTTTCGTGTATCCTTCTACTGTAGCCATTTATCCATCTACTATAGGCCTGAATTATATGCCAATGAAATTACACTTGTTAAACTCACCTCAATAAATATTTTGCAATCATTTAATGGGCAATGCTAAAGTTACTGTTACAAACCAGCGGCAGAGTTGGCGGTCCAACGGCGGTAACCACCAGTGGCCCGCTGGAGTTTTGCTCATCAGTTCTCTGGCTGTCCAGCGGCGGCTCAGAAGCGGCTCCAGATAAAGGGCCACCCTTTTGCCGCTTACTACCCACCAGCTTCTAATTGGCCTTATTTATGGCCATAATAATGAAAATGATGCACTAAAATAGCAATAATACATTATAACACTTTCCATTTGCCCTCAATCAGAACAATTTACAATTATTTACAGGACTTACCAAAGTTACCAAATTTACTAAGGTGAAGACAGTGCCTGCTGATGAGAAACCTATAAATGTATTCTGTAATTTAATAATCCAATATAAAAACATTTATCCTCAGCAACTATCACACAGACTCACCACACATAATATTAGGTTCAATACATTTTGTTTATTTATTTATTTTACTTGCTTTTGTTTATTTATTTTACATGCTCATTTACATGCTTTATTTATTGTACATGCTTTATTTATTACAATTATTTTTAATAATGATATATGTAACACACTCTTCAGATGTAAGGAAAGTAAAGATGCAAAGAAGTTGTGACAGACATTCATGGCTTGTTTCTCCCTTGATATTGGTGCCAGATTAATGAAAATGCAGTTCTACCTTGCTGGGGTGTTACTGGCAGCGTTGTGAGCGAATTTGACAGAGGTGTAGGTCTGATTGGTAAACTCTGTTGAACAGATTAGAAATGAAAAGGCGTATTTAGTGAGATGATTACTGCAATGGCAGGGTTCATACAAAAAAAATTGAGCTGAATTTACTACCTTTTCACTACCATCAACATGTTTTCTACTACAAAAGCAAAAGGTGAAGAGTAATAATGCAATACCTTTCCGAAACACAATAACACATTTAAGAACAACGGGGATTTAACAATGGACAAAGCTACTGGCATTTGAACAGGGGTGTGTAGGCTGTCAATAGGCACTGTATTTACCGGCATGGCTGGAGTTGATGAAGCTTGCTGGGTGGTGGTGCTGGCAAAGGTGTAGTGGTCTGACTGGCAAACTCTGTTGAACAGATTGGATATGAAAAGATGTGTTTAGTGAGATGATTACTGCAATGGTATGACACCTGGCACGCTAACTAGCGCCTAAAGTACACACACTTCTAAAGGATATTTCCACTTAATTTTCAGACAAACCAAGCAAGGGACCACATGTACAGACTCTATAAATACTAACCATGATGTCAGTTTTTTATTCAAATAACTTGAAAGAGATCGTCAGGTATAAATGGACCATGCTAGTGGCCAGTTCATTCATTCACATGCTGTTACATGCTAACTGGCGCCTAGAGTACAAACACTACTAAAGGATATTTCCACTTAATTTTCAGACAAACCAAGCTAGGGACCACATGTACAGACTCTATAAATACTAACCATGAGGTCCGTTTTTTATTTAAATTACTTGAAAGAGATCGTCAGGTATAAATGCACCATGCCAGTTCATTAATTCAGATGCTGTTACATGCTAACTAGCGCCTAAAGTAAACACTTCTAAAGGATATTTCCACTTAACTTTCGGGCAAACCAAGCTAGGGACCACATGTACAGACTCTATAAATACATTTTGGAAACATGTGTTGGCTAGAATTACGCTTTACATACAGTTTTTAAAATGAAAATAGTAGAGATATAGAGAAGAGATGTTTTACTTACCTAGTCCTAAGCCTGCTACTGGTGGTTTGAGTACTGACATTGTAGGCTATTCGCATCTGCTTGGATGAGTTTGCTTCATTATGTTTCTAAACGTAAAGACATTTAACAACTTCTTTATCAGTCAGACGGTTACACAGTTACGTGCAAGAACAACAAGTCACGTATGAGATGAAATCGTTTAGCTTACTGCAACATGAGAAATCAAGTAGTGTGAAACTAGCGACAGTAAAGAAAATTCCAATATGGCCGCCATTCGGAACTGAGAAATCACAACTCCATCTTCTTCGTTTGTCTTCTTCTCTCTGGTCTGATCTATCATTCACTGAGCAGCGCCAGCGCCACACACCAGTGGCAGCAGGCTGCAGTGTTTGAACGTGGTTGCATTAGTTCTGCTTTTGACGTTCTCATATAAAATCGTAATAAATACATAATTGTCTTATTTGGTAAGCACAGGGTAGCCACGGGGGTGCCAGTGACACAGCTACATGGGGCCATGGGGCCATTTTAGGCTTCAGTGTAGAGCAGCCACGTTGAGGGACCATTCACTAAATGCACACATAAATACATTTATTATAGCCCCCCATGGATGAAAGTCCACAAAACTTGGCATACTCCCAGAGGGTGTCAGGTTAATCATACACATGAAATTTGGTGCAGTTCATAGCATCTCATCTGAAGATAGGGGCAATTAAAGCAATATTACATTACATTTTCAATTTTTACCATGGGGGTGCAATTCACAAATGACTGGTTATAAGCTAAGTTGATCCGAGCTCTTGAGACCAACATACCATAAAAAATTTGTCATCCTCGGTGCCACGGTTCAGGTAGTTATGTAGGAAAAACTGCAATTTTTGGGCTTCGGGCGGGGCCAGCGCGGGGGGGGAGTGACCCCCGGGGACGAAACGAAATTTTTCCGTAAAAGTCTACTGGGGCTACATGCCCACCAAGTTTCATGTGCCCCGGTGTTACGGTGTCCCGGGAATCGTTGACCAAAAATTCAGAACCGATGACGGAAAAAAAAAAAAAAAAACTTTGACAACAACTATATGACCGCTTCGCTAGCTATGCTAGCGGCGGTCATAATAATACTGTATAGCGCATTTTAACGTGCAACCCAAAGCGCTTCACACATAACACATAAGACAGTGCCGAAACGGAGCGGCGTAGTCGCCATGCGTACCCGTGACAACAAGACAAACAAACAAATTTACAAATAAAAACAAGACAAAAATGCCGGACGGAGCGGCGTAAACCCCAGCGTTCCTGTGACACCAAGACATACAAGACAGACAAGCAAACACAAATAAAATAAATAATAAAAGCAAACAAAATCAGGAAAGTCCACACCAACTTAGTCCTTAGACTGCATCCAAGTCAGACGGCCGAGAAAAGTCCCAGGGCAATGATGACACACAGCCTTGAACCAACCCGGTGGATTCAAAAAGCAGGCCGGCTGGAGAGCACCAGAAGCACAAGCAGCAGAAGCAAAGAACCGTCTGAAGTCGTGGGCGACCCTGCAGATCAGCACTAGTTGACTCCGACAGCGACAGCTTGTTTTCAGCTTGGCATAAGCTCGATCAGACTCCAGGCTGAGCATGGCAGCTCGCAGACCAGCAGCTCGGCAGTTGCGGTGGCAGCACATCGCCCGCAGTTGGTAGCCAGGTCCTGTCCTGACCAGACGGTGAAGTGCAGCGCTGCTCACGGATGGAGGATGTGAGAGGCCCAGGCTAAAGCTAGCCATCGTCAGCCATCGTCAGTCTTTAACCCAGCGGACTTAACGGCATCAGCCAACTTGTTTGCAGAA
>NC_084995.1:46763442-46813256 GCF_963854185.1 Sardina pilchardus | reverse complement strand
CAGTTGCGATTCTCCAGTAGATATCCTGATATCCGACACTTAACAAACACACACACACACACACACACACACACACACACACACACACACACACACAGCCCATTTCTGAACTCTTCTGTCTCTCTCTCTGATTTCTGAACTCATCTCTCTCGCTCTCTCTCTCATTCTCTCTTTCCCACTTTTCACGTTTCCATTCTGTTCTTTATGCAAAAGTAAATGTAAATATCACACACCGTTACGGTTACGGTGAAATTATAGTGTATAGTGTCCCATACATTATAGTGCACAGTGTCCCATACATTACAGTGTATAGTGTCCCATACATTATAGTGCACAGTGTCCCATACATTACAGTGTATAGTGTCCCATACATTATAGTGCACAGTGTCCCATACATTACAGTGTATAGTGTCCCATACATTATAGTGCACAGTGTCCCATACATTACAGTGTATAGTGTCCCATACATTATAGTGCACAGTGTCCCATACATTACAGTGTATAGTGTCCCATACATTATAGTGCACAGTGTCCCATACATTATAGTGTATAGTGTCCCATACATTATAGTGCAAAAGTAAATAAAAATATCACACACCGTTACGGTTATGTTGCAGACACCTTTGTCCAAAGCGTACCAATGTACAACGTACCACAATATACCACCACATTCCACAATATACCATATTATGGTATCATGGCTTGGACAGCTGTCTGCACCTTACTTCCTCTCCACAGGTGTCCCCCAGGGCTGAGTGCTGGGCCCCCTCCTCTTTGCTATCTACACCATTGGGACAGATCATCTGCTCACATGGCTTCTCATACCACTGCTGTGCTGATGACACACAGCTCTATCTGTCCTTTCCCACCTGATGACCCCTTGGTCTCCACACGAATCTCAGACTGTCTCTCAGACATATCAACATGGATGAAGGCACACCACCTCCAGTTAAACAGAATTGCTGGTCCTCCCAGCCAAACATCATGACATCAACATCAAAATTGACTACTTGTCTGTTGCACCTACCAGGACTGCAAGACCAACAACCTTTCAACAACCAACTAATCTTCTCTGATCATGTAGCCTCAGTAGCCAGGTCGACAGTGTATAGTATCCCATACACTACAGTGTATAGTGTCCCATACATTATAGTGCACAGTGTCCCAAACATTACAGTGTATAGTGTCCCATACATCATAGTGCACAGTGTCCCATACATTACAGTGTATAGTGTCCCAAACATTTACAGTGTATAGTGTCCCATACATTATAGTGCACTAGGGCTGTTGGAACGAATTTCGGTATTCGAATATAATTCGAATTTGTAAAAAAAATAATACTATTCGAATGTTAAAATTATAATTCGAATGTGTTTTTTTAATTTTTTTTTATTTTAAGTGTTGACTATATTTAGCAAACGATCAGCTTTAGGTGCTGCTGAGAGCTCCCTCCTCCTTTTCTCAGCGCTTCGGTCAAATGTTTATTGTTGCTATGTTACCAAAACCGTCTGACAGTAAGGCCAGCACGTCTTTTTGGAAAGTTTGCCTAATGCTAGCTAGCTAACTAGCCAACTAGCCAACGAGCTAACTGAAATGGCAGCAGTCGTTCAGCAGTCGGCTTCAGACAACCTGGGACCAAAACACGTCTACCTTTCACACTGTGAAATCCCCCTGAGCCCGTTATTTCTGTAACGTGAATGTAATGTTTCTCAGTCAGCAAAGGGCTATAATTTACTTAGCAAGACAGTTATCACGTAAAACAAGTCAACTACGATGTCATAGTGGCAGTGACACAGGCTAAGCCAGTTCTTACAGTGTGGGTAGATAGAAAAATAGTAAATATTAATAAGTCAAAATTGACCATTAAATATTCGAATATAATTCGAATTTAGAAAAATAATAATGAATGAAATTCAAATGGGATAATAGAGGAAGATTGACAGCCCTATAGTGCACAGTGTCTCATACATTACAGTGCATAGTATCCCATACATTACAGTGTATAGTGTCCCATACATTATAGTGCACAGTGTCCCAAACATTACAGTGCACAGTGTCCCAAACATTACAGTGTCCCAAACATTATAGTGCAGGGCTCTTCAATTAGCGGCCCACGGGCCGGATCCGGCCCCCGAGATACTTTGTAGTGGCCCTTGAAGTGTTGGCTGATGTTGTTATATGAGCAAATCCTTATATCCGGTAGAGACGTAAATAGCTGGTGGAAAACACGATAATGGAGGTACAGCGATAGGCTACACTGCGAGTAGCGCCTATAAATAATGATCTGTGTGTTGCGCTGCCGTTGTAGGCTACCGTGTTACTGTGTATTATGCAAAGATGTTACTTGTGCCAACATGTTGACGTGCGCCAAATCCAAGTTGTTCCCTCAAAGCATGAAGCATTTTTGGTTCATGAAATCTCACCGGTAGTGTGCCTCTCTCCAGTCCAAGCAGATCCTCGCGAAAACATTCGCCATTCGTGTGACAACTCATGTAACTGTATTTTAATAGGGAAAACATGGAGGTGTTTGGTCGCTTCTAACTTCATCTCTGTTTGGATCCTAATGAATGCATTGGGCTAGCTAAATGCTATCAAAGTAGTGCCGCGTGCCAGAGCCAATGAGTGCACGCATTGAAATGTAGGTATGTATCAACTGATCTTAATTAAGGGAATAACATTGTTTAATATGAAAAAACGGTGAAGTGTTCCTTTAATATATATGTTGTAAGTGTGTAGGCTGGGTGAACCCTGCCTGACCTGCCGGTGAATTTGGATTTTGCCCGGCAGCTCAGGCTGGAAACCTGCACATCTGTCTCTCCTGCTTCCTGTCCACAACCTTTGCGTCCAATCACAAACTAGCTTATCCAAAAGATGCACCGGATCGTTGCTCTGATTGGTTGAAGGACCATCCAAGCGCACAGAGTCATTTGAACGATGCCCATTCATCACGTCTCTTGTGCAGTAGAAATAAAGTGCAGACTCCCCAGACTAATGTTCAATCTTAAAATATGAGCTTATGGTGATAGCCAGGCTAAAACATAACTATAATTGTATTGGATTTGAGTTGTATTATGAGCTTATGGTGATAGCCAGGCTAGAACATAACTATAATTGTATTGGATTTGAGTTGTATTATTTATGAGCTTATGGTGATAGCCAGGCTAGAACATAACTATAATTGTATTGGATTTGAGTTGTATTATTTATGAGCTTATGGTGATAGCCAGGCTAGAACATAACTATAATTGTATTGGATATCAGTTGTATTAGTCTGCAATACCACTACAGATAGCACTGAGAAGCCCACATATTTATATTTTATTCACCTGGTTTAACTACTACCACATGTTTATAGGACACTTATATTTTATTCACCTGGTTTAACTACTACCACATGTTTATAAAGCCTATTGTATGTAGTTTAGAACATTTATATTTTATTCACCTGGTTTAACTGGGCAGTTGTGGTGTACTGGTTAGGGCTTCGGGCTTGGAACCGGAGGGTTGCTGGTTCGATCCCCGACCAGTCCATCACGGCTAAAGAGCAAGGTCACTGCTCCCTGGGCGCCGCTGGTTGGGCAGGCAGCTCACTGCTCTGGGTTAGTGTGTGATTCACCTCACTGTGTGTGTGCTGTGTGTGTTCACTAATTCAGTTAAATTGGGTTAAATGCAGAGAGTTTTCCTCACAGGATCAAAAAAGTATAAATTCTATTCTATTCTATTAACTACTACCACATGTTTATAAAGCCTATGTAGTCTAGGACAATTATATTTTATTCACCTGGTTTAACTACTGTACTACCACATGTTTATAAAGCCTATGTAGTCTAGGACACTTATATTTTATTCACCTGGTTTAACTACTGTACTACCACATGTTTATAGTATATTGTATGTAGTCTTGTAGTCTAGGACATTTACAGGCTCTACCTGTGTGTTTCTAGACTCTCTCTTGGTCTCGCTCACAGTCTTCTAAGCCACACCTTAAGCGATCGTTAGAACACACCTTATCCACACCTGCTGTAGCTGCTCCAACACGGAAGTCCACCCCTCTCCTCCCCTCCCAGACAACTCTCTCACCAGCACATTTACAAAGCATTTAGCAACGACTAACTTCTACACAGTTGGGTGTTTTTTTAATCAATATTATTTTCCCAGAAAATTGTAAGCTGTTAAAATGTAGTATATAGTAAATGTGAACGCGCGCGTGTGTGTGTGTGTGTGTGTGTGTGTGTGTGTGTGTGTGTGTGTGTGTGTGTGTGTGTGTGTGTGTGTGCGTGTGTGTGTGTGTCCTAATAATAAGAGCGGAAACAGGGAAATGGCGAGGAAATGCCAGAGTGTCCGCTGGGACCTCAAACAAGAACAGGCACACACACACACACACACACACACACACACACACACACACACACACACACACGGCGCGCGCATGTCTCGCAAGGAACCGGGTCAGTAAGTGAGGTGAGCCCGCGCGGTAGAGAAACGACTCAAGATGGGGGGGGGGGGACTTCAAACAAACTCCTGAAGTGAACAAAGCAAAACCTTCCGACGAACCCGTCAAACTGAGTCGTGTGCGACCACGTTCCCCTAATCATGTCAGCCGCTGCATTCTTACCTCCAGCAGAACGAGATCCATCTCTCCTCTCGCCCGACACACAGCCGCAGGCGGCAGGCAGAGCGGCTCTATCCGTTAATCCATGTCCGTCTCGGAGTCAGCGCTCTCGCTCTTGCTCTTTGTCTAAAACGGGGGAGAAGATGCCAGTCTTTCCGCTTCTATATGCACGATTTCGCTCGGGCTGGAGTGCGTGTGTTTAACCGGTGTTGCTCCGTAAGTAGCCTACGTGTCTCGCGCTGGCTGCGGGCCGTTTGTTGTTTGCCGGTTAACAAGCGGCGCGAGTGGTAAACATCAGAGTTGGAAGTTAAACTTCCGAACAACTCCAGCCTCACGTGGCCCCGCCCCGCGCTTTTCGGTGGGAAAGTCATGCCTGTCCGGGAGTCTCGCGCTCCTCCTGCTGTTCCAAACGGTGAATATAATGGAGGGCACGCGAGCGAGCCGTTCACTGAGAGGAAATACGTTCAGGGCAAGCTCGTCATGCGCACACACTCAGTCATGAAACATGCTCTTCAACACTTCAACATTCTCTCTCTTAGGAGCACACACACACACGCACACGCACACGCACACACACACACACACACACACACACACACACACACACACACACACACAGACACACACACACACACACACACACACACACACACACACACACACGACCAGGGACGGACCGGGACAGATAAATCCCAAGTGCACAAGTGTTGGGCTCACTGATCAGAGGTCGTGGCTATGGAGTAGGCTACATGATCTCCTTATCCAAGTAGCTACCAACATACAACCTACTGTATATACCTACAGTATATACAAATATGACACACAAGTTTATCCAAGTAGGCTTCAATTGTATACAAATATGATGCAAGAATTTAAATATGACACAAGAGTTTCTGCTAGTAGGCTTCAACTGTATTCAAATATGATGTAAGAATTTCTACAAGTAGGCTACCTACAGTATATGCAAATATGACACAAGAGTTTCTGCTAGTAGGCTTCAATTGTATACAAATATGATGTAAGAATTTCTACAAGTAGGCTACCTATATGCAAATATGACACAAGAGTTTCTGCTAGTAGGCTACCTGTATAAAAATATGACACTCAAAATATGAGTTTCTGCTAGAATTCATTCAAGTAGGCTAGCCTATCATTTCAAATTCATATATTCAATTCATTTGAACTAGGTATGCAATGCTCAATTGATTACTAAATTACTGTAGCCTGTGTGTGAGGTAACTTACCTTATTATAATTCACATCATTTCCCCTTGGAGATCAATAAAGTATCTATCTATCTATCTATCTATCTATCTATCTATACCAGCTATACCCAGACAGCAAAATGTATTTGTGCCAAATCTTCACTTGCATTTGGCCCAAACCCGATTTACGGATCTGCGCCGAGGTCTTTTTTTCCAACGGCCCAATACCAGAACAGATCCAAATTACGGATCAGAGACAGATCCGGGCCAGAACTGCCCCAACACCGTAATTAATGGCATGGCATTTGGCTCAGATCCGCGACTCACATTTTACATTTGGCGCGGATCTGGCCCAGATCCGCGACTCACATTTTACATTTGGCGCGGATCTGGCCCAGATCCGCGACTCATATTTTACATTTGGGGCTCATCTGGCCCCTGCGATAGCTATCAGATAATTCAGGCTCAAACAAATACTCACACAATGTGTAATTTTCAAAAAAACATTATTTTATTCGGTGTGTGTGTGTGTGTGTGCGTGTGGTGTCAGGCAGGCTGAACGAGCCCTGTGTGTGTGTGTGTGTGTGTGATGTCGGGGAGGCACTCTGACAGGAGCTGTGATTCCCCCTATTCTCCTGCTGTCCACATCTCTGCTCCAGGCTCATAAAAGGTGCCAAGGTGCCAACAGCACCAATGGCTGCCTCTTGAACCAGACAGCCATTCACCAAAAGCCCTCTCAGCGCAACGGCCGGCCCTGGACGTCAGCGGAACCCTATGGCTCAGTAGGGTGCTCAGTAGGGTGCTCAGTAGGGTGCTCAGTAGGGTGCTCAGTAGGGTGCTCAGTAGGGTGTGGGTGCTCAGTAGGGTGTGGGTGTAGGGTGCTCAGTAGGGTGCTCAGTAGGGTGCTCAGTAGGGTGCTCAGTAGGGTGCTCAGTAGGGTGCTCAGTAGGGTGCTCAGTAGGGTGCTCAGTAGGGTGCTCCGTAGGGTGCTCAGTAGGGTGTGGGTGCTCAGTAGGGTGTGGGTGTAGGGTGCTCAGTAGGGTGCTCAGTAGGGTGCTCAGTAGGGTGCTCAGTAGGGTGCTCCGTAGGGTGCTCAGCAGGGTGCTCAGCAGGGTGCTCCGTAGGGTGCTCAGTAGGGTGCTCAGTAGGGTGTGGGTGCTCAGTAGGGTGCTCAGTGGGGTGCTCAGTAGGGTGCTCAGTAGGGTGCTCCGTAGGGTGCTCAGTAGGGTGCTCCGTAGGGTGCTCAGTAGGGTGCTCAGTAGGGTGCTCAGTAGGGTGCTCAGTAGGGTGCTCCGTAGGGTGCTCAGCAGGGTGCTCAGCAGGGTGCTCAGTAGGGTGCTCAGTAGGGTGCTCAGTAGGGTGTGGGTGCTCAGTAGGGTGTGGGTGCTCAGTAGGGTGTGGGTGCTCAGTAGGGTGCTCAGTAGGGTGCTCAGTAGGGTGCTCAGTAGGGTGCTCAGTAGGGTGCTCAGTAGGGTGCTCAGCAGGGTGCTCAGTAGGGTGTGGGTGCTCCGTAGGGTGCTCAGTAGGGTGTGGGTGCTCAGTAGGGTGCTCAGTAGGGTGGGGTGCTCAGTAGGGTGCTCAGTAGGGTGCTCAGTAGGGTGCTCCGTAGGGTGCTCAGTAGGGTGCTCAGTAGGGTGCTCAGTAGGGTGCTCAGTAGGGTGCTCCGTAGGGTGCTCAGCAGGGTGCTCAGCAGGGTGCTCCGTAGGGTGCTCAGCAGGGTGCTCAGCAGGGTGCTCAGTAGGGTGCTCAGTAGGGTGCTCAGTAGGGTGCTCCGTGGGGTGTGGGTGTGGGTGTGGGTTTGACCAGGCACGTCGTCCACCCCCGCGGTCACCAGCCAGGATGAACCCCCTTATCGCGTGGGGGTTGATCTCTGCGTCGGTGGCCTTCCCAGACACAGTGTTCTTCCTCACTGCTCCTGTAGAGTACAAAAACACAAAGCAAAGAAAAAGAGTAAATATTAGTTCCAGAATTCAAATATTCTTAATTAAGCTACATGACCCACAGATCCTCAAAGTATGCTCGAGGCTATTCGTTGTCGATTCAGGCCAATAGCCAGCGTCTAAGTTTTTCATTTAGCGGCGTAATGGCATGGCATGGCCACGTGGTGGCGATCTGAATAGGTTCAAATGTAAATTATGACAACCTAGAAGAACAATAGTCAGGCGGAGATCTGCGCTCTCTGAGTGCTTTTCTAGTTTAATAGGTAGCGGTTTGATACCCATGTTGAGTTATTGGGCTATTTAGGTATTTAATCTTTTGATGCTTCAAGGCATGTCTTACCATGAAACGCACAGATGAAGTAAAGGCCAGGCTCGAATACAAGCCTGTGCGCAGCTTAAGTAGCCTAAGCTGTAAATAAAACACCCCGGCCATAACTTGAGGATTTATGGATAGTAAAATGCTCACAAAATAAATGTTGACTAAAGTGGTGTGGAGTGAGTAGTGAGTGAATGAATGAGAGAGTATGATTAGGTAAAGACTGAGTGAAAGACATCTATATAATACTTACGAGCCATAATGGCCTTGGTGGTCATGGTACTGAATCTCCTCTTCCCATTCATGCCTTTCCAGCTGACCTGTTTGGCCACATGATCAGCGAACATGTTCGCCAAAATATTGAATATGACATGCTTCACGTCTCTTCCCCCAATGGAGGCCAGCATCCCCACCTGTGGAAGTATTGAAATAGATAAATTATAAAAAGGTATAGGAAGCATAACAATGCATGCAGGACATATCTCATGTCATGAATTACACATTGAGGGAATAAGCTTTCAGGTTTATATCGTTGAGTTCCCCTTAATGGAACAAGCTGAAATGTGTTAGCTTTAAACCATTATCATGCACAGTACATCCATAAAATCCCATTCATTCCAATGGGAAAATGTACTAAGAAAGCAAATATACATATTGCCAAAATTATTGGGTCACTTGCCTTGACCCCCCTCATGACTAAAGTGACATCCTATTCTTATACTCTGTAAATACTGGAATTACTATTCCATCTGTAGCCTACATAACATTGAACCCTGTGACACCCCATTAGGTCGACCTCTGCCCCCCTCATTCCCTGTAAACCGGCGCTTGAGGGTTGGGGTGCCACATTAAATGGAGGCACAGCGATTGTCAGGTAAGACCCAAGGAAGAAACGATAAATTTTGGGAGTGAATAGTGATCCGTAATTCCGTCGTGTTTCGCTTAGTGGTGTAATGGCATGGTATGGCCGTGTGGTGGTAATCTGAATAGTTTCGATTGAAATGTATGACAACCTAGGAAGAACAATACAGGTGGAGGTCTGCGCTCTCTGAGTGCTTTTCTAGTTTATTAATGTGTAATAGCTGCTACTGAGTAGCACTTAATAAGCTTCTTGAATAGCAGAGGTATTCAATTAAAATTTAAAGAGGTCCAGTTACTAAATTCCTCCCAGCAAAGGTCCGAATCTTCACTCAAAATAGTGTATGTTAATAAAATCAATAACGCATGTATATTTCTATTTAATTTATTGTTAAATGTCAAGTGTTCAAAGTAATATTCTTGCTAACATACCAAAAAGTCTTAACTTGAATGGTACTTCAATGCAAAACAATACTGTAGTTGTCTTTGCTACATTTTGAGAAAGTTCACAGACAACATCTGAATATTTATTCTGAATAAAATAAATATAAAATGCAAACACAGCTTTTAGCAGCCTGGACTTAGGTCCTATATTTCCAGTAATATAAAACATTCAGAATCTTTCAATAAAATAAAAGTATCTTTAAGAAAAAAAAATAAACAAAAGACCTTTGCATACTGCGTTCTGAATTTGCTGAAAGGTAAACAATCGAGTTGATTGGCTTGGCTAATGATGATGCTCTTTGATAACCTAATAAGCCGACAATTTTATCGTGTCTGGACAGAACCGTCACCGCGGTCCGCCATTTGGTGATGCCTGTTGTATAGCATATTATTATTATTATTCCTTGTAGCTTAATTATATTTCATCGCCTAATAACCAGTTATAAATAGGCCTGTATTAAATTCTACTGTTTAGTGACGATTGTCAAAGTAAAGTCCTGCTTTCAATTACAGTAGGCATAGTGTTTTAATATATAGAATAGCCAAGGAAGTAATGCATTTATAATCAAACTGACTAGCTAACAGGCAAAAATAAACAGTTGTAACTTAGTAAGCACAACACAGAGCACGGCACAGCTACTTAACTGGTGCAAAGCATTAATTAAGGCATTAATTCTGAGTATGCCCTGATGGTGAAAGATGTCCCTGAAGATACCAAAGTGGGCGTCATTGAAGTGAGAGTAAGAGGAACAGCAGCCACCGAGAGGCCAGCCCATCAGCCGAAATCCCCCAACCCCCCTCAGCATCAGCACAGTGCATAGAGAGCTAACTCCGAGTTTGTTCTTTCACACGGTCAAGGACACTCACACTGGCACTACAACACCTAGACTGTTGATTAATCCTTCCATCTATCAGCGTCAGACTGTTTGCCTTTCCAACCAGTGTATCGGGCGCCACTTATGTTGTTGATATATTTACCATCGTGACGTTGATGAGGGTCCTGAAGATGGCCGATGTTGACCTGATGGTGATGGTGTTGGTGTTGACCGATGTTGACCTGATGGTGTTGGTGCCTTCTTGGGTGCCGGCTCTCTGTCACTATCCTCTGTATCGCCATAATGGTGGCTAATTTTTAGGAGAGAGGCACATTTTGCTTAGACTGACACTTGCACACGGAACACACTCAAAACTACAAGTCACAGCACAACGCTTGCACTTTCACACACGAGCACCTTTTACACTGATAGTCCCCTCTTTTGCTATTTATGAAATTACTGTCCTGATCCTTCTTTCTTTAAACTCATGTACAGAAAAAATAGCTAATTCAGCACATGTCTTACATGTCTTTGTAAGTGATATATACAAATACATGTAAGACATATCAATGTGTCCTTGTATTATATCCATTTAAACCTGACACCTGTCGTAAACATGATTCTCGCTTACATATGTTTATGAGACATTTTACTTCGACCAACAGCATTTTCGTCATCGGAGTCGAGCTCCGATGTATCACATGTCAGAGACTGTTTCAGCCCATGCCAGGCTGACAGGAAGTCACCTTTACATTACATTACATTACATTACATTTCATTTGGCTGACGCTTTTTAACCAAAGCGACTTAAAAGAAAATTTACATAGGTAAATCATAGAGTTGAGATATTAACAAAATAGTAACTCCTGGCTATTGGGAGACACAGTACAAGATAATAACAACTAGGTGATTAAAAAATGTATACCATATGTCTTCAATAGCCTGACAGGATTCTTTGGCCAGTCATGGCCTGGCACCTCAGCAAACTTCACAGCCTTATTTATTCTCTCATCACTAGAGTAGTTTGGCCAGAAGGTATACCCATCCTTAAACCAGGACTGAGGCACCACAGAGACGGACTTTTGGGCATCCAAATATTGTACCACACAGAACATTCTTTTGAGAGAGAGAGAGAGAGAGAGAGAGAGAGAGAAAAAACAGCATTACAATTTACTGTGCCTGAAAAAAAGCATTCTTCAGCCCCTTGAAAATATTCAGGTTTCAAGCATTAATGTTCAAGTTCAAGTTCAAAGTTCATCATCATGTACTCATAAATAAGCATTTATAAGTTCCAAATACTTTTCATAAACACTGTAAATTGCTGGTGTGTCTGTTGTGTGCATGTTTATTAATAGCAGAGGTGGGACAAAGTCATTGTTTGGCAAGTCACAAGTTAGTCTCAATTCATTGCCCTCAAGTCCCGAGTCAAGTCCCGAGTCAAGACAGGCAAGTCCCGAGTCAAGTCCAAGTCAAAGGCCAACAAGTCTCAAGTCAAGTCCCAAGTCCTACGGTCTGACTTTCGAGTCATTTCGAGTCTTTTTAAAAATCGAGTGAAACAGGTATTTTGTCAATTGAATTTGTGTGTGCTGGAGAGATTGAGATGCAAATATGTCTAGCAGAAATGTCAAATGGTATCTCTAGCACATTCTCAATGAAATATAGGCCCTATGTGTTAAAATATGTGTTCAATTTGTTAAGAAACCACTGATAGTCCTACACAAGCTGAAATAGTTTTATAACGTGTGACCATGTTTATTACATTACAAAAATGTAGGCAAAACCGTATTGCCATAAGGGGGATACAGATAACTCACAGCAGTGGCAATCCTAGTCTCTGCTCAAACCTCCAGTCCACACACACAGAAAATGGTGTGTCTTGTGTCTATTTCATATTTTGAATTCATAAACTTGACATATTTTGTTAACAATTTATAGTATTTTAGGATCTGCATAATTACTTATAGCTAAAAATATTCAGTAATTGGAATACTTCATATTGATTACACTTGTCTTAATGATATTACAGGGTGGTGTGTAGGTCTAATTGAGTGCTTGTCACTTTAAGAAGTACGTGAACGTAATTAGGTTTCATTCGGTTAGAAAAATAGTCACACATAGTTCAAGGATATATGTTTTCATTAAATAAAATGAATGTTCAAAAAACTGACAAGGTAAAGAAAATATTTCTGATGTCATAGAAAATATCTTGCAATGTTAACTTCTATGATTTAGGTAGGTTACCATGGCATGGCATTGTTGTCCCGTTCACTTTTTCCTTGGTCATGTTTTGGGTGGGTGCTTAACTTACTCTACCATGACATGGTAGACATGACATGAGTTTGATATCCAATGAGTAACAACCAGTGCTCAAAATAAAACGTTATGGTAGCCTATTCTCCTCCTGATAATGTTAGTGGAATGGATTTAATGTGAATGTACACAAAAAGACGCAGTGGCTATATGATACAGCGCACGTTTGAGGTGAAAATGTTCCACCTTTTAAAAGCCTAATCCTAATCGTGGTTTCCATCAATTAGACAACAGAATCAGTAGGGTAGGCTACCAGCTTGGTTTCATAGCCTACCAGGCATATGTCAAAAGCAGGCTAGGATGAAGCTGGGAGGAATGTAACAAGTTCTACACAGTCATTCGTTGTTGGTCTCCACGTAATTTTTGTAGGCAAACGATTTAACGAAATAATCTTAGGTATCATTTTGCTGGCGCATTCACGTCCGTTGTCTGGCCCTGCGTGTTGTCTAGCTTGTTCCGCGTGGTTGGCCGCTGTCGAATCAAAACAATCTAGGCTTCAGTAAAAGATTTGATTGGATTTTGTGCCGAATACGCGCATTGTCTCACGCACAGGCGCACACACATAAATATAAATAGATCAGTCCGTGTCTACATTTTATCTTCTTGTCTTTCGTTTTTTTATGGGAAGTAGCAAGTCTTTACAAGTCAATAGGCGCAAGTCCAAGTGAAAGTCCGAGTCATTGATGTTAAAGTCCAAGTCGAGTTGCAAGTCTTTTTATATTTTGTCAAGTCGAGTCTAAAGTCATCAAATTCATGACTCGAGTCTGACTCGAGTCCAAGTCACATGACTCGAGTCCACACCTCTGATTAATAGAACACATTTTACTGATGTCAAGAAAGTGTACTTACATGTACATCAGAAATTCACACAACGTAGATATTGATGCTCAGCAAACTGCAATCTAACTAATAACAGACTGCAGCTCTAATGCCACCCTACCCAAACATCAAAACCAGAATTGATCAAACAATTTATCAAACAACTGATCCTAATTAAAAAAAACAACTGATCAAACAACTGATCCTAATTCAAAAACAACTGATCAAACAACTGATCCTAATTCAAAAACAACTGATCAAACAACTGATCCTAATTCAAAAATGGCAAACTACTTTCTCACTTCACAGAATGTAGAATTGGTATGGATACAAAAACCTCTTCTGTGGGGGAGCAATACACATTTATATGCAACTGCACAGACTTTTCCATATACATACACTGTTCTGGGGCCGGTTTCCCGATAACGTTCACTCTTAGCGAGCTACGAAGACTCCAAAGGTATAACTTACCAAAGTTGTTTACCTTTATAGTCGTGGTTCCCGAACTATCACTTAGGAGTCTTCTTACGAAAAGCTCCTTACGTCCAACGTATAAGGCACTGTCCACAAAATAAAATTACTGATTGGATGTAAGATCGCAGAGTATGTTGGCCTACACAAGATCATTCGACTACCTGTTTACTTATGTGTGGAGAGGTAGCCTTATGTTTTTTGCACCTGTGGGTTTTTTGTTATTAGGTATTTTGACCCTAATCGCATATTGTTATAGTTCTGATGTTTCAAACAGTATTGGGTGTGTTTTGGGCGTAACATCCTTTAAACCAATGAGAGTGACATCCATCATTCCACCAAGCAGCGCAACATCTAGCGCATTAGTATTTTAGTTACTTGGGTGTAAGTGCTGGTGTTGATTTAAAGTTTTGATTTATTTTTTTTCTAGCCACGTTTTTCAGCGTATAGCGTATCGCCACCTGTCGACATAGCATCGTACCTAAGTACGCCGATTTGTGTAGCCCAAAGAGTAACCGTGAAGTGGTAGGGTTTTGCTCATTTTTTAATCGATGTTTGCCATAACATGACAATTCATCTCCATCTCATATTGTAGTTCTATCATACTGTGTTGTGATCCATGTTGTCGTGTTTCCAACACGTTATAATTTCCGCAAAACTGATAATATAATGCTCTGGTAAGTGTCTTTCATCTCCTGCCATTAACTGAGAGGGGGAGGGGGCATGCAAACAAGCAGACGTAGCACTTTATTCTAAACATTTGTGTAAACGCGATTACAAAAAAAAAAACTCATAGCAAAATATGCCTATTCGTTTTTTTTTTTTTTTTTTTTTAAATCTCGGTAGGCCTACCTGTAGACAAGGAGACTGAGACTTGAATTATGCGTCCGTGCACATGTGTAGAAGTCACTCGCTGCGACCTGTGCACAGCGCATCAAGGTCAAGGCTCACAAACTATTATCTAGTTGGAACAAGGGAACCATTTGCAGCAAAAAAAAGAAAAACCTGTTGAACAGGGTCTCATAACATTTTAAGACAGCTGGAAGACAGCAACAGAACTTGTAGACTTTCGATTAAATACCTAGTATTTACTGACAGGTTTTGTCACAAGGTCAATTTTACACAGGCTAACTAAGAAAAAACGCCGGCCGGCATTATGCAAACTGAAGTGCTAACAGCTAGGCTATAGACAGGTTATAGTAGCGCTATTACGATGTTGCAGCTAAGACACCTGGAACAATACAAAATAAACAGGGGCCGGTTTCCCGATAACGTTCACTCTTAGCGAGCTACGAAGACTCCAAAGGTATAACTTACCAAAGTTGTTTACCTTTATAGTCGTGGTTCCCGAACTATCACTTAGGAGTCTTCTTACGAAAAGCTCCTTACGTCCGACGTATAAGGCACTGTCCACCATGAAGGTGCTGAATTAGGCGAAGTCGATTGCTCAGAAATCGATTTTTTATTTCACGCGGAGGCATGACAGTCTTATGAAAGCGTTATTTGCACCAACAAACATTGCTTATAATAGCCTATCGCCCCAATAACATTCACGCAACTTCAACGTGGATGAACTTATTAGAACACAATGATAAAAAAGTAGGCTAGAAATTAAATGATCTACGTCCGCCAAGTAGGTTATGTTTTCATCTGGGTTTGTTTGTTGGTGTGTTAGTTTGTTTCCCGCATGGATAAAAAGATTCGAACGCTTTTTCAGGTTTGAAAGCAGGGGTCTGCGCTCTCTGAGTGCTTTTCTAGTTTGTTTGTTTGTTTGTCTGTTGTTTGCAAGATAGGCTAACTCTAAAAGTTAAAGATGGATTTCGATTAAATGTCCAGGGAAGATCTCAAATGACCCAAGGACGAAACTATTTAATTTTGTGAGTGATTCGTATCACCGTCTGGATGCAGGAGGCGTAGGCTACATGTGTTTGCTTGGGGGAGGTTTGTGCTTTTCTAGTTGAAACATGTAGACTTTTTTTTAATCACAGCTGATTGACCAACATCCTCATTCAGTATTGTGTGCCTTTGGTTCACATTAAACATGACAGCAAGCCCGCACATTAGGCCTAAACATTGTATGACGGTGGGGGGAAGCAAAGAATAAAGCGCTTTTAATTATTTTCAAATGTGTGCACGTTTCATATTTGTATGAAAACATTTCCAGAAACTATTTTCTAAATTAGCATACTTACATAAAATCATTGGCGAACCAAAATAGTGATTTTGTATCATATGAGTTGCATGCGTAACGGAAATTGCTGTAGGGTACAGTGGCGGCGACTAGCGTCGCGAGTCGAAACATTGCTAAGGTGCAGCTAAGAGAGATCTAAGAGTGCTCCAGACCACTCTTACCAACGAACGACGTGCGAAAGACCAGTGATGGGCAAGCTACTTGATTTGTGTAGTGAGCTAAGCTACAAGCTACTCTACAATAAATTCAGCTTCACTACACAGAAGCTACCACCCATAAAAATGTAGCAAGCTAAGTTACAAAATCTTGTCAAAAGTAGCTTGATACATAGCAGCTACTTTCAATTAAAACTGCAAGTCGACGAAATTTTAGTGATCAACACAACTTTCAGTCAGATAAGGGCTAAAATATGAAGATTGATTATTGATAGCCCAATACACAAAAAACAGATGCAAATCAGAGCACATTTTAGCTCTAGTTATGCAAGAATGCCTTTTGAAATTGTAAATAAAGTAAATGTATTTTCAAGGAAGAGAATAGTGTAGGCCTACGTGATAATAGGATAATAGGCGGTCGCATATCATTACAATTCATACATGGCCGGTCGTGATGGTTAAGGTAGCCTAAACTTTCGTTTCGCATGGCTGCATTAACCAATCAAATACGCGCAGCTGGATCAAGATACTGTAAGGAAAAATAGTAGCCTAGGATTGCATGAGCAGAACGTAGATTGTATTAGAAGTGAACATCAGGCAATAGGCCTACTTAAAAAAGATAGAAGTGCTTATGCAACAAAAAAACGGGACATTTAAAAAAGAGAACAATCCCAGGAAAACGTGTGGCAACCCTACCGCATGCGCTTGTACCCAGCGTGTTGTCGTGGAAACATAAACATTCTGGCTGTCTTCCTAATTTGTGGTGTTGATGGCTGCAGGAGACGCTGTTATGTATGAACATCAGAAATGTCCAGGAGAAAATAGCTTTCGAGGACGCTACTGCGCTACTTGATCAATAAAATAGCTTAGCTACAGAAAAGTTACTTGGTTTTGTAAATAGCGACGTTACCGTCAAGCTACTGAAAGATTTGGTTATAGTAGCGTCGCTACAAAAGTAGCGACGCTACTGCCCATCACTGCGAAAGACATTCGTAGCAAAGAAGCTTTCGGGAAATGTGTGAGGTACTTAAGGTAGAGCTTAAGATAGAGGTTACGAACTACGTAGCGTTAAGAAGGCTTCGGGAAACCGGCCCCAGGTTAACTTTGTTGCCTGCTGGAAATATTTTATTCCTGTAGGCCAGGGGTGGGCAATTATTTTCCCCAAGGGGCCGCATGAGAAACTGGGACTGTTGAGGAGGGCCGGACTCAAAACACCGAACTCAAGTTAAAGTTAAAGACTTTTAATGCGGACCCACTTTAGCTTACCCCAAAAGATAACGTTAGCTATAGCTAAGTGTCCAAGACAAGTTTAAAAGTAGCTAGTGTGAACTTCAGAAGGAGCTACTAACATTATATGAAAGCAAAACAATGTATTTTGTTTTAATATGGTTGAAGCAAATAGGCTTACCTGAAATAAATCGGCTACCGCCGTTCATTCCGACATACCAGCACTCCGACATTGACGTCCAATTGTCGTAGTGGAGGCATGTCTCTTTATGGGAAAAAGTCCCACCACTCCGACATTTTTTTTTTTCATGGTCGCAGTGGCGGTATTTAACTTTTTTTCAAACAACTTGCCATTCCGACATGAGGTCATTAATAGGCTATTAATGTCATAACTATATCCAATTGTGTAAAATAATAAAGATTCACATTTAAAATGTCATTGTGAAGATTTCTTGATATGGTTGTGTGACTGTTGCGTGCGCGACGCGGGGAAGTGAAAGCAGTTCTATAGACATGGCAAGTTTTCGTCTCATTATTCGCGGACTAAGTGGAGCTAAATTAAGTTATTATTTTGCTGTCACTTCGTCTGTTTTATGGCCTAGAACGTTGTATTTGGTATCTGTGGATAGCTCTAGCTCTCTTAGCTTCTGCTCTTTCATGCAATATAGGTCTCATCTCGCTGTGACTAATAATCGGAGCAATGTAACAGAGAAGAATGGGTTTGTTTTTTGACGCACTTTGCGTCCGTCGGGCTCATAGGGTCCGTTAAATTGACTTGGAAAAAAATAGGATTTTTTCCAAGCAGGCCAAAACTGTGTGCTGATTGAAGGGATTGTTTTCTCCTCCAGTAAACAGGCTATAAGTAGCCTGTGCAGACATTGTTTCTATTCTCACATCGTAGCCTATCAAACATACCATGTTTATCAAGAAACAAATGCCCCGAAAACTTATCGTAGGCTATATCAGATAAGGAGTGGAGTGCCTATCTATCTGCTGCCTCTTCAGAACCATGGACAGCTGTCTGAATATGTAATGGAGGGCATTCACAATGTGCAACAGCGTAATGCAACATAGGAGTACAATGAAAAAGTATGCGGGATACCATTATGAGTGCTTGTTAATTATTTCCCAAAAAATTGAAATACAGTTTGAAAAAGAGAACAAGTATTTTCTTTAGGCCTACTTTATTTAACCATTACACACAACCATTACACACAACAGCTCAACATGAACCAAACATCACAGCAAACATGAACCAAAACAAAACAAAAAACAGTTATTCGAACTGAATGATGCTGTACTGGACAGCCTCCCAATATTGCTCGAGTGTGCGAGCTCCCCTGCGGTACTGTCGCCGCAGCCGCCGCAGCCTCTCGTCCAGTATCCTCCATTTCCTGCGCTGTTGTGGCGCAGGATCGCCACGCTCAGCTATCCCGCACCGGCTCTCCACCTGCCGCTGCTCATCCTTGAGCCGGCGGATGAAGACCCAGAGTGAGGGATGGCGCCGCTCAATCCCGGCGTTCCATCTGTGATGGAATGCTGAAATAATAGATGTGTAATAACTAATAACTGCATGCGGCAGACATGGCAGTGGCACGATAAACATTTCTGAGGTTTTCAACGGGCTTGGGCCGGACTTTGGCCTCCTGACCAATAGGCCTAAGTGAATGAGCATGCATATGACGCATTCTTGACAATATGTATAGCCTACAATATAATATTGAATGAGGAAGAGAAAAACGAAGTTATTTTAGAATGTCAGGCTTGGGCTCGGTTTGGGCGTGGAAGGACTGGTCAGTAGGCTAATTGGGTTCGCGAGACCAGGATGGTCTGGTCTCACAAGGTTACCTCAAACCTCCTGTCTCCTCACAAATTGTATTTGAATCTGTTATATTTTGTCTGCAAGTTACTGATAGCCTAATTGCACATTAAGGACAGTAAAGTATGTTACACATAGGCAGTAGCCTATTAAATAAATGCAAACCTTCTACGAGGTTGTTGGTCCGATTATCTGACCTACGGCCAAACACGTTCCAGACTGCTGGGGGGAAGAGGGCGTTGTCTCCCACATACGTGCGCTCCATGTACTGGATAAAATCGTCCAGTGCTGGATGAACACGTAAAAGCCTCCTAGTATGGCGCGAGCCGGCCATCATGCGGAAATTCTGCCGCATCAAGGCAAGTGGAAGGAAGCCCACCGCCATGGCCTTCCTGATCCACTTTTTGAGTTGCCTGTCGCGCCGGTATGGAGCTGCAAAAGTCGATTAAACAAATAAAAATGACTCCCTTAAAATAATTATGTATGTATTTACTTATCTATTTATTTATCACACCAAATGACCCTTAGTCCCTTTCATAAATTATCACACCTGACAGGCCAAGCTCCTGAACCTTGCGCCACAAACTCTGGCAAAAGTGGAAATAACAGCCCGAGGTGCGCACTGTTGGCACCTCTGCCCGCATCGCCTCCATCATGGCCATCTCAAAGTCTGAGACCACTCTTTCTGGCATCCATCTGGACAGACAGACAGACAGACTTACTTACTCGATATGCCTCCACACACACACACACACACACACACACACACACACACACACACACACACACACACACACACACACACACACACACACACACATAGGCTACACACCGTTGTCCCGTGAGACGCTCAATTCTTCTTTTTAAGTGCCTCAACATAGCGCGGTACATGGCCTCCGTCTTCCCAGACATGAGCACCATCACGAAGGGGATGCACCGCTCCATGTAAAGGCCATGGATGGTAACAAATTGATAAAACGGCCTAGGGCACGTTTTAAAGGTCCTGTCCATATAGATCTAAAACATAATAAAAATCAAAATAGTTCTGTAAATGATAAGGCTATTCCATTGGACTGAAAAAAGGGTGTCGTGTGGGATGGGTTATAACCTGGCGACACTGGGACAACTTAGTTAAGTTGCCCTCCGTGGTGAACACCAGAAAGCCATGGACGGCATGGTGTTTGGAGAGGAAGTCCTCGCCATTCCAGGTCTCGGCCCATTCCCCCTCCACGGCCACGTCCTGCAGGTTGATGGGGATGGGGGGCATGAGGCTGGCCCTCTTCCTCTCCAGTCTGGACCTGACCGCCTCGAATGGAGGCATAGCCGCCAGATCTGCGGCCTGGGCCAGGACCTGGTTTAATAAAGGTGAGTGTGTGTTGTTCATATGAAGCGACTTGGAGCTGTATGAAAAGCACTGAATACATGTTATTATAGCATACCTGGTCATAAACTCTCTTGGATGGGCGGGATGGGTCTGCGGCCACTAGCTCAACCATCTGCTGTATAAGAGCAGTGGTTGCCACCAAATCGGCCTCCGCTGCATGTCCATGCTGGCCAGGCTGGGTGATGACATTGATGTCGGGATCGTCCCCGTTGACATCAAATGCATTTGTTTTCAAGTAAACGTTGCACCCGGCTTGGGCGCAACGCCAGTACATTACATCATTGCGGCATTTGTTCCGCAAGTAGCGATATTCATCGAATATAACACATTTCCCACCCCGACTGTTGGCTATTTGAATGTATGCCATCCTGTAGGCCTATGCTGTGACTTAGCTAGGCTAATCAGTTAGACTAGCTGTAGTTAATTGAGGGCCATGCATCCGTCACGTGAATATTTTAAGAGTTTGATTCCAACACGCTATATCCGTTTTTAAAAACATTAAAAAGTCATGTTATTTAATTGTGTATTCCAGGAAATATCTATCAAATTGTATTTATGTTGTTTTGATTGAGTAAAGATAAATCAAATAACAATATCCAAAAACTAGGCTACTGAAATTAATTTAAATGAACAATTTGTAAAAAAACCCCACATATTTAGCCTATGAAAATTCATTCAAATGCATATTGTGTTTTGAAACCAAGCTCTTAATTTTCTGTCTAATGAAGATATAGAATACAATAGAATAGAACAGAATAAAATATAATGTAATATAATTTTAATTGTCATTACAAGGATACAAGAACACAATAATGTATTGGTCACATACGGCATGAGATATAGGCTAGCCTACTACTGTATACAATTCAGTGAAATTGCATAGAAAATAATAAAGTCTGTGGTGTCTGTTCCAAGCATCTTGAGGAAGCTGATGGAGATAATGGGACAGTCTATCCAGGGTTCTCTATAGATCAGTGGGAACGAGCCGGAGGACCGAGGAGAGACGTTGAGAAGAGCCTGCGTTAAGGATCCAGATAAATCAGCTATGCAAGTAGCCTATGTGTGATGTGCTGGGGTGTCCAGGAGGTCTGCATCTGTGGTGCGTGGGGTCCGCTGCAATCAGCCAGACTCGCTGTTAATCTGGGCTCCCCACCCCCCCCCCCCCCCCCCCTCTCCGCCGTGGATGTCTTTCGCTTCCGATGAATCCGATTAGCCCTCTCGAATCCACGTCATCCCATCACCTCTTTTTCAAGGCTCTATTGGAAGCAGCCTCTGAAGAGCACTCGCATAGCATTTTATGGACCTTGAGCGACTCTTTTGCAGATCGGATGCAGGGAGATCGGGACAACAACGAAATAGGTGCTATTCAGTGCATCCATTAGGCCTACAACAGCATATAGGCCTATTACACAACAAATAAACGGAATAATTATAGCCTAGGTAAAAAAAGACAAGTAATAACACACAAACAACCATAGGCTTCGTGGCGTAGGCCCAGGGTATCATTACAAATAATAATAATATTTCACCGTTCTTAAATTAGGCTAGCCTACTTCCAGGGCAAAAATAGCCTACGTGTATTTCTTAATAGGTAGCGTCTTGAAACTTTCTTCTGTAAAATTGAAGTCCGATCAAACTCCATTCAAAGGCAGTCCACAATTCAAATGACATTGTTTTCTAACGAAAAATACCAAGCTTTGGCTTCTAGAGCTCATAGCGCTTCTTTTTTTAATTTTCATTTATTTAATTATTTTTATAGGCCTGCCCACAATGTATAGGCCGGCTCGTTTTGGTCACAGTGCATTTGCCTATTGAAGCTCGGTCTCTATGGGCTGCATAGTTTTTTTAGTGCAAACTATACGACCATTCAGGCGCGCGGGAACATATTGCTGAATAGTAGAGTAGCCTAGGCCTAACCTAGGCCTCATTAATGTCCAACTAGCCTATTTCTCCCCCAACAGGACGTTCCGCAATAAAGGTTAGGATGTTTTGTCTGTCTGTCTGTTTCTTCTTCGATTACATTTTCAGAGAAGGTCTGAAATGATCCAATTAAGAAACGATTACATTTTTGAGTGATCCGTATGGATACAGGGGTTATGTGTTCGCTTAGCGGAGGTTTGAGCTCCCTGAGTGCTTTGTATGCGTTTCATTGTAGGGCATGCATTTCATTTGGAGCGGCAGCCTGCCTAGCCCATGAAAAGCAGAAGATTTTCGATTTGGTTTGATCTAATTTACTCTTCGACTGTTTAATTATATTGCTAAGTGTTGAGACTGATGGGCACTGATATCTGGGGTGTATTTGATGGTTCATTAGGCCTATTACTAAGTGTCACGTTGAGTGTCGGGATTTCCACCCGCTATAGGAGACGAGCCGCATTCATTAATCATTGATGGGATGGAAATACCCTATTGCAGCCAAGTAGGCTAGACTAAATTTAGTTATTTCACAATTATACATGATTTACTTTTTATTGAATTTGTAGGCTGGAATGAATCGCGGCACAATGTTTAAGCCTAGCCTACTGCCGGGAGAAAAACGTATCTTTTCTGCTACAGCCTAATAAGTCAAACCTGCTTGCCACGTCTCTACTCACTCAGCGAGTCACGTCACGTTCACTTCTTGCAGGCTATATGATTTTTTTTTCTATATGGATAGATGTAGGCCTATTCAAAGCTATCCATAACTTTTTTATGTGACTAAGCTGCAAAATAGGCCATATTATGACAAACGTTCAATATGCTATAGCAGGGGGTGCGCTGCAGCACCCTCAGCCCCTCTAGGCTCAGCACCCTTCCCGCGCCATTGCCTACGTGCTTCTCAGGATGTTGGAATTTGATAGGCTAAATTGTCGGAATGGTGGTACTAAAATGTGTCGGATTGGCAGCATGTCGGAATAACACCATGTCTGAATAGCGGCATGTCGGACGAAAGGGATGTCGGACTGGCGGGATGTCGGACTGCCGACATGTAACCAAATAAATCAACAGGACCGTACTGCAGTGCAGCCACCAACCGCATTCATAACCAGAGGATAACGGCTGAGGCAGTAACGACATCGTAGAACTAAAATCCGCGCTTCCGCTTCACGGCGGCGGGCCGTATCAGTTGTGATTGTGCTTCCCGCCCCCTGGTGCCGAGTCCGGGTCTCTGTCTCCATCACGACGGTAAAACAGAGGTGACAGCCATACGGATTTGCCAGTTTGAAAGCGCAGTCGTTCCGGAGTGTACTGCTATCTGGGTAATGTCCTCTTTGCATACGGGATTAATTTGCATTGACTTCTTAAGTCATCTTTTTCTGTCTGAACCTGAGCATCATCTTTGACCTTGTGATCATTCGTTTCCAGTGTGAGAGACTCATACTGATGTACCGTTATCCCTGTTCTTCTTATCGGGATTATTCTTCTTCCGACCAAAATCAACGATTTATAACACTAAAACCACTGAACCGTTTGACGTCATTCAAGCACTCCTACAAAGATCTTGTAACGGAGATTTGACGATTGTATTTTTGACATTTGTGAACTTCATACTTTTTGAGATATTTACGATAAAAGAGTTTAAAATTCCCATAGAGTTTACATTGAGACCCTTTGGCAGCAAAGATTAATTGTTACGTCAGTGCTCAGCTGTCAGTAATGAAGGATCTTTGCTGCGCTAAACTTATGCGCCAGGCTAAACCTGAATGTTATGTCAACTCATTAAGCTGTAACGGCTATGAAAACATTCTACCATACCATGCCACAGCTGCTGTAAACCAGGACGTTATCGTCTTGTCTCCTGTTAAGCTACTCCTTACTTGATTTGTTTATATCGTTACAGTAACCGGTTTGCTCTCGGTAACGTTATCAACAGCTAAAGACAATCTAACCCAAAGCCATCCGTATCGATGGCTTTGCTAATGTGACAGGACTACGTCCACGCCCCTAGCTCGGCAGTTCCCTTCTGAGTGGCTCACTTCCAATTCTCCAGAGCCAATCCCTAGACGGAAGCGGCTATAAAGTCTGACTTTTATTTTGACAGCCGACGTCCTAGCCGAACAACGTTGGTTGTTTACCTGACTCCGGCCTCCACCGCAGGATTTCTGTTTGCTATGTGGCCTCCTGCGAGTTGGTTACCCAGTGACTCCTGGTAGGTAATTGCAACATAGCCTATGCGTTAATACATGTCCTGTATTTGTTGTAACGTAAACTTTGGGGTTTTAGGACCATAACATGGGCCACATTGCAGAACATGGGCCTCACAACACCGCCGACGTCTGATTGGTATGTCGCGATTGACTGTCGTCAAATTAACGTGTAGCTCTTGTGGGTTTTAATTGTTAACTGTTTGTGTAGCAGATCTCGGCGGTAACAGAGAGCGGCAACATCAAGGCATCTTGGTTCCAGTTCCGAACGCTGCTGTTTTGTTTTGTGTTTGTTTTGTCTGTTTCATTCCGTTTGTTAAATTGGCTGTGTTTAGCCACCACAAACTCCGCCCCAGTTGATTAACTGAAGTGACGACAGGTGTGTTGCTGGTTGCTTACCGAGTGCCTACGAATTCAGTCCGGTTGGAGGCTATTCCTTAATTATTTACACTGTGTGTTGTAATTGTCACCATAAGCCTGTGTGGAGTGATTTTATGCTAACGCACTGTTTGCCGTGACAACTGAGTGCATTTGGAGTGCTGCTATTTATTCACGAGTGTCTCATTCCCTGAATAGCCACCTCTATGGACTTTAGCGAACCCACACTGGAGAGTATTATACTGACTTTAGCGAACCCACACTGGAGAGAACTCACTCCCTATGTTTTTAAATGATAATAAAGAAGAGTTTATTTGTGGACACATGCCTCTCTGGTTTTCTGTGACCCCGAACCTGTGTTGCCTGGTAGCTTAACCTAGTAGTAACCAGTCTCAGAGAATTCATATTCTGAGGGGAAGGGCCTCAGATGGCGTAGTCGACATGTTGCAATGTACAACAAACCATCCACTTTGCCACACTAACATCAACGTAAATGTAAAATGTATTTAGCTAACGACAACCAAACTTGCTCCAGGCTAGATTTAACGTCGGGTAGGCTGCAAGGCCAACAGGGCTTACACAAGGGCTTTTAGCCATCTCGACAGAGCAGCCTACACGACACCGATCTTCACCCAGCGTTTTAAGTGAAGTCCAACCTGATAGACATTTAGGCCGGGAGCCAGGTCCACCCCTCAGGATGTTTTTTGCTACCTTTTTTTCACTATTATTTCCTATTATCTTATACCTTGAGCCATCACAAGATGGTAATGACCACCCCCAACTCGGCCCCGTTTGGTCTCAGGAGCCAAAAAACACCCTTTTTGGGAAAAGCTTTTGGCGGAATGACATAATTGTGAATATTAAGGTACTGGAGCTACATAAATGGTCATATAACCCTATAATTTAGCATGGTGTATCCTGACACATAGGGGAAACTACCAAAAAAAGATTTTGGGGATTGCTGCCTTTTTGCTGTCAAATATCACCCTCAACATACCCCAAAAGACAAAAAAAAAATCTGTCCGCCTGACAATTGTCATCAAAAGTGATCATTTTCAAGCATTTTATTATACATATCACTGCCTCAAATGTATATGAAAAACTTCCCAAGTTTATAAGCTTCAATTTAAGTCCAAGATGACCTTTCTATCTAGTGGAGTTCAGCTGGTATGATCAAAGTTCTCCACTATACATCAAATCGCAGAAAAACAGAACTTTGAAGCATTACCATTCCAAATGGGATTAAGCATATTTTTTTGCATATAAACAATAAACAACCTTTCTAACTAGAGGATTACATATAACCAAAGTTCTCCATTATAGCATAAGTCAAGAAGTCTAATTGCTCCGTTTTGAAACGGACTGGCAGAAAAGACTACAGGCACCCAGGGCCGGCCATAATAAATCTGACCTCGACTAAATGTCGTCCTGAGCTAGGTATTACAGTAGGTGCACTAAAGTGTAGCTTATAGCTACATATCAACACAAATTGTATGCTTAAATAGTGTAACAACCATTTTAAAACTGTTTTGTTAAACTATTCAACCTTTATACTTGCCTATAGTCATCACGCATGCACCTTCCTCTCCCTCTCTCATGCACTCACATGCACCATGGCAAAGCATCCACTTTGTGACAACAACAACACAGCCCATTGTGTAGTCTATGAAAATAATTGCGGGCCACAGCTCACTCAGCTTTTGGATTAACATGATACACATGATTTACACTTGTGATACAAGTTGATAGACAATTGTGTAACAAAAGAAGAGAGAAATGTTTGCATAATTAAATGCAAAAAAGAAAATGTGTGCTGCATATCACCTTTACTATCTACCTCCCTTTTTTGACAACTGACATATCAGTTGTTCATATCAGTTATTGGACTCTTTTTGTGGTAATAATTGATATCGGTATCGACCCTGAAAAAAACATATCGGTCGAGATCTAGTGAAGAGGCCATGGAGTCTCTTACAGTGGCTCTTTGGAGCAGCGTGCAATCAAAGGCACCACGCACTGATGCATGTGGTCAGGACACTCTCTATAGTTCCCCTATAAAAGGAAAAGAGAATGGTGTTGGGAGATGGACTATCTTCAGCCGTCGGAGAAAGTGCAGACGCTGCTGGGCTTTTTTTGGCCAGGTAGTTGTTGGTGGACCAGGATAGATTGTCTTCAGTGTGGACACCAAGGAACTCGGTGGCCTTCACCTGTTCCTGTTTCCAGTAGTCAACGAGCACCTCTTTGGTCTTTTGGACGTTGAGAAAGAGATTGTTGCCCAGCTGTATATCATCATGGTTGCTGTTACGTTGTTACCCACTACTGTGGTATCGTCTGCAAACTTGATGATGTGGTTTGAGAGAGAGCTGGAAGTTGTGTGTCAGGAGAGTAAAGAGTAGAGGAGTGAGCACGCACCAGGGTTCAGTGTGATGGTTCTGGAGCTGGTGCTGACAATCTGAACTGAACTGTCTGGGGCCTCTCCATCAGGACATCCAGGATGCAGTTGCAAATGGAGGTGTTGAGACCCAGCAAGCCAAGCTGCCCAATCAGCTTCATCGGGATGATTGTGTTAACCCTCCTGTTGTGTTCGCATGTGACTGATTGACAATTATTTTCTTTAAAAAATATTGATAACTTATTCTGACTCCCATGAGGCTCCATGACTTGCAGGGCATCTGAACACATAAAACAAATTTTGATCATTTGCATTACAATTTGCGTGTTTAATTTAACTTTAGAACACCCGTGTGTATTCCCGGTCAAAAATGACCAGCTATTAGAAATGAATGGGTGAGAAAATGGTCAGTGTATAAAATTGAATCCAGGCGCATGTCTATTGATCAGATGGTCTGTTTGTGTGCTTCTGTACATTAAAACACACACACAAACACACCATCACTCCCCCCCTTCGCTTCTCTGCCAGCCCCCACTGGAACCTTTCCCCAATATAATGTTCTGCTTTCTGACTTGCATGAGCTCAGGTCAAGTTCAAAACAGGTACTATTCAACAGAATATAAATTGATACAAAGAGCTATCACAACATTAGATGATAATATATGTAGCTTATCACTATGGATTTATAACCAGTTACAGTATAATGCAGCAGCCATTTATGACGGATGCATAAAAATAGTAAACATGAAACGAACACAACAGGAGGGTTAAACGCAGAGCCAAAGTCAATAAACAGCATCCTCACATGGGTGTTGCATTCAGTGCCGCTGCTGGCCATTTTGGAGCCTATGTGAGTTGCTTTGTGTTTCAAATAAAAAGTGAAGCCTGGTGGTAGCCACCTAGCTATTTGAATGGAAGTGCGAAACTCATCAATTCCATTCTTCAAAGGAAAAGTAGTAGACTAGTCTTTATATTCTTGTCCATGTCCCAAATCACATTGATTGCAGCCTATGTTAAAGAGCCCTTTCACCAATCTGAGTTTAAAAATGATCAGTAGGCCTATCAGTAGGACCTATAGGACCCAGATAACCTCACAAACAACAATCTCTCTTTGTTGACTTCATGATTTCCTTATTTAAAAGGAGATACACAATGATAATTCAGCTGGAGTCTGCCACTCTCGTTGCCTCTCTCCTGCATTTAAGTGAAGTAAGTAAAGTTAGATCTGCTATATGTGGTGGAGATTGAGAGAACCCCAAAAGTACAGTATCATCCTTGAATGTACCATGGTGTTGGTGTATTTTGACATTGTAAACGTTATCGAGGAGGAGAGAAGCACAGTTTGCAGTAAAGCTAGGCTACTATTTATTGGCTATATTTGGATGGCCCCTCTGTCCTTTGGTGCCTTAAGCACAGTGCATGATGCGCATGGTGGGAGTGACGGCACTGGTTGCATTGTTCCAGGTGTTTAGGAGCAAAGTGGAGGGCAGATGAAATTGCATCACCCATGGACCTGTTCTTGCGATAGGCACACTGGTAGGGAGGGTGGTGGGGAGCCGGCGTCTGATTAGGACTAGCTTAGGACTGCCCGCTCCAAGCACCTCATGATGACTGAAGTGAGTGCCAACGGTCGGTAGTTGTTGAGCTCCATCACTGTTGGCTTCTTATGTAGCTTAGGACTGCCCGCTACAAGCACTTGGATCTAAAAAGTTATTTTGGTTTCATTTCTACTCAGAAAATCTAAGAGACTGCTTTATAGAATCCCTGAATTTTGCTTACTTGCCCTGACTGTGCTTGTTTGTGACTTTCAGCTAAACGACCCTTTAACTTTTAAGACCACCACAGGATTCTGCAAGGAGTACAGTATAAGGATTCTACAAGGAAAGTAAATTTACTGAAACGTTCATTAATAAGCCTTAATGCATGGGGAAACTTCCTCATTTATACTTATATACTAATTTTTACACTTTTACTGTACATATTATTACAATGGATAGTCTCCCCAGAGCAACTAATAGGTTAAGTGCCCTGCTCAAGGGCACAATGGTGGCAGGCCTGATTTTAACCCACAACTTGTCTTGATGCTTAGCCTGACGTTGTCATACTCCAAATTCTAGTCAGAATTTGAGTCTGATACTGCTCCACTGGGCTGTTAGCCTAACGAGCCAGACCCACATCAAGATGTAGGGTCTGGACACTCACCGTAGACAGGGCTCAATCGGAGGGGTGGGATAAACAGTTGTCTTTCAAATTCCCTCCCCGTAATAGGATAACGCTAAACGAATCATCTTCTTGTTTTCAAGTAGCAGGATGCGTAACCTTCCCTCTCCACGCAATAGGATAACGCTAAACGAATCATGTTCTTGTTTTCAAATAACAGGATGCGTTACCATCACAACTTCTGATCGCTTGTCAGTCACCATAATGTTAAGCCCACCCACCGACTCTATACACGCTGTGATTGGCCCGCTGGTGCTTCGGGTTCTCAGCTCCCTGGCTCTATGGATCGTGCCTAGACTGCCCCGCCAGCCAAATTACATTTGCTGCCGCTAGGGGCATCTAGATTTCTAGGCTACTGGGCTGTAATTATGGGGTATGTTTCAACTGAACCAGGAAAAAAAATGCCTCTTCACTCAATTGGATAGACCTACAACCAAGTCAACCAACGCGCTCTTTGGTGAAGTGGTTGAGTACGTTACTGTTAATCATTTCTCTATCGTCATATAAAGCCCACCCTGACAATTTGATTGGTCTGCACAGCTCTGGTTCAAGCATAGTTGCGCCACAATGGAGCAATGCCAGACCGAACTTCCAAACCTTAAATGTTGTGGCCGGGGCTAAGTTCGGCTGGCACCCAGGCTACTTGCTGCTGCATGTTAGCCCATAGCCAGACAACCACCACATCAGGTTCTAAAGCTCGTAAGAGGATTCTCAACTGTCTTAATCAATCGTCACTGAACAACCATCATCATTAACTGATCACACGGCTGACTAGCGTATTGAATACTCTCTCTTTCTGACTTCCATGGTAGCTACTATACAGTGTTGTCATTTCTGGTGATCCAAAGAGGTCAGAGGTGAGCAAGCAGCCATCAGTGAAAATGGACGTGGCTGTAAACAGGTCATCAGAGATACAGCCGGACTGCATGCCCAGAGCATAACTACACTGGACACACACACACACACACACACACACACACACACACACACACACACACACACACACACACAGATGCTCTGACCAGTGCTCATATGTACTAGAGTAGAACTCACATTTGTTTACTCTTTTAAAAATATGTTTAATATGCTTAATCCCATTTGGAATGGTAATGCTTGAAAGTTCTGTTTTCTCCGATTTTATGCATAGTGGAGAACTTTGGTCATACCAGCTGTAATCCTCTAGATAGAAAGGTCAACTTGGATTTAAATTGAAGCTTATAAACTTGGGAAGTTTTTTGTGTACATTTGAGGCAGTGATATGTATAATAAAATGCTTGAAAATGATCAGTTTTGATGACAAATTGTCAGGCGGACAGACATATTTTTGTCTTTTGGGGTATGTTGAGGGTGATATTTGACAGCAAAAAGGCAGCAATCCCCAAAATCTTTTTTTGGTAGTTACCCCTAAGTGTCAGGATACACCATGCTAAATTATAGGGTTATATGACCATTTATGTAGCTCCAGTACCTTAATATTCACAATTATGTCATTCCGCCTAAAGCTTTTCCCAAAAAGGGTGTTTTTTGGCTCCTGAGACCAAACGGGGCCGAGTTGGGGGTGGTCATTACCATCTTGTGATGGCTCAAGGTATAAGATAATAGGAAATAATAGTGAAAAAAAGGTAGCAAAAAACATCCTGAGGGGTGGACCTGGCTCCCGGCCTAATTTAGGTTCAAGCCTTCTTCTCACAGTCGTTTTTAGCACAAACTGCATTGCTATCATTTTCACGTTTGTTTGTCAGCAAGCTAGTCGTTTCAGCTATAGGGACTTGCCAGCCAGGCAATCATTTAAAGCTTTCGGTATCATTCACAAATTAAAAACCTTTGTTCAGCTTATTGTACATTC
Organism: Sardina pilchardus; assembly: GCF_963854185.1. NCBI lineage: Eukaryota > Metazoa > Chordata > Actinopteri > Clupeiformes > Clupeidae > Sardina > Sardina pilchardus. The sequence goes on along the minus strand of NC_084995.1, from coordinate 46,781,731 downwards.
CTATTAGGACAATCACACACCTGGAGACACTTCGAAGAACATACTAGCTCATCCTGTAATATAGCCTACATAAAATATCCTACTGTAAGCTAACGTTACATTTGCTAGATATCCTACCTGTTGCTGCATCATCGTTGATTGGTGTTGTTTGAGATTGTATTCCGTATTCCAATGGTGTCTAAGTCTACTGTATAGCCTATGGCCTACTTTTAACCTGCATTAGTGTAGATAATATGAAGGCTATAAGCTATCCTACCAGTCGTTTCACTGTAGGCTACTAAAGTGTCAGCTCTTGCAACTCGTTTGAAGTTGGCAACTTCATTTCAGTCTTTTAAATTCTAATATTAACATATAGTGTAAATAAACATTTAACATTCTAATTATGTAGAAATAACTGTTAATTAGTGCCAAAAAGACCTTTAGGTAACTATTAACACATTAATAGAATATTAGATAATAGATTGTTTTCTATTTGTTAAAACATTAGGCTACAGATTTTATGCAAACAACTAATATTTAATTAATGATGAAAATAACATTAACTTGTGGCAAATAGATATTTTAGTAATTATTAACAAATATTAACAATAGGTTAGTTAGCTTTTTATTAAGGGCTAGTTTGCTATTTATTAAGGACCCTTATTATGGAGTGTTACTGAGATTTCTGTTAAATACATTTTATTTTCAGTTGTCAAAAGTGGTGGGTACAAAATCTGTGCTGGGTACATGTACCCAGCATCCCCAGTTAAAATGAACGCATGTCTCCGTTTCTAAGTAGGCCTAGCATATAAATGTAGCCTAATGTCCATCTTGTCCATCTCTTTCGTCTTCACCTTGACAACTATAGCCTATTCACGGAAATGCGGTCTTGTAACCGCAATGACTTAATGAATTAATCTAAGGTTGCCTATCGAGTCTTTCAGGTTGAATTGAAGGCTATTTCCTCCTGATAGGCCTATAGGCGATTTCTAAAAAAATTTTCATTCATTTCAACAATGGTTTATTGAAACGTCGTTTGATTAATTTCGCCAGTCATCACCTTCATTTTAATGATTAAATGCGCGATCGCGTTACACAAATTGAAGCAGAAAAGCGGCAAATGTTAAAAAACAAAGTCGTGTGTTATGAAGTCTTGGGTCTGTAAGTCACCTACTCTGATTTTGAAGGAGAATATCTGCCTTTTGGAGATTATGATCGGTCGTCCATTGGCAGTGACAGTCAAGATGCGTCTTTGAGGTGCGTCTTTGCGTGTGTACGTCAGTGTTTACCTGCAGCAATGTTGACCAAAGGGTTCAAATAAGCATGGTGTGCTCGGTGCCAGTGATAATCATGATGATAGTGTCTGTAATTGACACGGTACAGACAGCAGGGCTAGTAAAAATAGGGCTCTGAAGAACTACAAAGTCATCCGCGATAGGAACTGATTTGACCAGGCTACTTTATTGTATAGTAACATAGGGATTGTGGTAATACTAATAGTTTACTATTGTTGGTTTACATTTGGCTGTGGTCCTGTTTGTTTGTTATGTCGGAGAAATTACAAAAATCAAAGTAAAACTGCTCAAATGTGTTCAACAACCAGTATTTACTGAAATGTGCATAATTTGACGCTATTGCCATCCTGTGACGTCATTATATGCCAATTCGATGAGTAAATTTACTCCCTTCATAAACTTTAGTTCATACTCAATGATTTTCACATTTACAGTAGGACTTTATCTCTGACCACTTTCAAGCCATGGCCTTTTGAAATTGTTATGCAAAAATAAAAAAAAAACCCGGGCGGTTAGAGGGTTAAAGGAGTCGACTATTGACAGATATGCGGTCTTCGTCATTAAATGCAGTTGAAATGCGGGTTGAAACTTTCTGCCACCTGGTGGTTGTTTGGGTACATTGCCTTAGCCTCGAAAAAAAATCGTCTGGACAGCCTACGGGATCTCTTCGGGACTGCAGCGGCAAAAGGTGCATTCTCAATCCGTACCCACTGTACTTATGCAGCCTCCACTTATCAAAGACGTTGTTATTGGCAGCCGCCACATATCAATATCACATGTTATTTACACCCATACGAACTAAGTATTATACTTATACAGTGGTCCATTAGTGTATGTATGCATTGTATTGCATCTGTAATATTTGTGTCCCTGCGTTCATCTGTGTGTGTCTGATTTAACAGATTTTGATTGTTTTTCTGGTGTAATAAATTATGTCTCTGTGTTTCTAGTGTGATAGATTGTGTCTCCAGTAGTTGAGATTATGTATCTGCATCTCTGTTTCTACAGTAATAGGTCACCTCTTTATGTCTCCTGTAATGTAATCTCTTCATATCTCCAGTAATGTAATGTAATGTAATCTCTTCATGTCTCCTGTAATGTAATCTCTTCATAACTCCAGTAATGTAATGTAATGTAATCTCTTCATGTCTCCAGTAATGTAATGTAATCTCTTCATAACTCCAGTAATGTAATGTAATGTAATCTCTTCATATCTCCAGTAATGTAATGTAATGTAATGTAATGTAATCTCTTCATATCTCCAGTAATGTAATGTAATGTAATCTCTTCATATCTCCAGTAATGTAATGTAATGTAATCTCTTCATATCTCCAGTAATGTAATGTAATGTAATCTCTTCATATCTCCTGTAATGTAATGTAATGTAATCTCTTTATGTCTCCAGTGTTAGAGACTATGTGTGATCACTATAGCGGAATAGAAGTGTATGATGAAAATTAACCACAGACGCAGTAATTTATAAAAAAAATAAATCATTTATTTTTTTTCACCAAAATACAAAAGAAATACAAAAAGAAAGATGGCAAGAAAAATGTCAGTAAGCCGTAGTTTTTTATTCAGGCATTTTCTAGGTCAACTCAGTCTTTTTACTCAGGCATTCTTGAGGCCAGTCTCTATAACTATCTTATTCAGTCTAGTGTCACTAACCCTATTGTGACAAAACAGACCACTCAGTCTGTTCAGACAGTCTTCAGAAATGCTTTTTACTCGGGTAGTCTAAGACCTCAGCTTCTTTGTTAAGATCGTCTCAAGAGCTACACTGTCAGTCTATTTTTAGTGTATTTTTGCTTTTACTTGGAAAGGAAAACTGTGTTCATTCAGGCAGCCCCCTAGCAGGACCCCCAGTTCATTTACCTTCTGGGTGCCCATGTGTTATGTGGTGGTGTCTATAGCAACCACGGTACCAAACTCTGCAGTCTTTTATTGAGACAGTCTCTTGCTAAAACAACCTCAGTACTATCCAAACTCTGCAGTCTTTTATTGAGACTCTTGCCAAGGGTAGTGTAAGATCAGCCAACCAGGGTGGATGTTTTTTTATTCTGGCGATCTTTAGGCCAGCTCATTTTTGAGTGGATGTTTTTTTTATTCTGGCGATCTTTAGGCCAGCTCATTCTTGAGTGGATGTTTTTTTATTCTGGCGATCTTTAGGCCAGCTCATTCTTGTTGGGGTCCTCAGTGTGGTTTGAGTCAGGCGGAGCTGGCGTGGGGGACAGCAGGGTCCTGCGGTGTGCGTAGGTGCCCTTCATGATGCCTGTGGCATTGTTGTCGGTGAGGATGTGCTTGTGCTTCTGGCGGTTGAGCGACTGCACGAGGGCCAGCACCACGGCGGGCAGCGAGAACTGACCGGTGGCGCGGCGCGGCTGCAGGCCGGGGCGGCAGGGCTGCTGGCGGCCCGTCAGGAAGTGCGTGCACACGGGGCCCTCCTGCTCGCTGATGCCGCGCACGTGCACGGGGCCGCGCCGCTGGAAGGCGAAGCCGCGCTGACTCAGGATCAGGAAGGTGTCGTGCGGCAGCTGCACGCTCCCACTCACGCCCGTGCTGTCCATGCGGCTCGCCAGGTTCACCGTCTTGCCCCAGATATCGTACTGCGGCTTCTTGGCACCGATCACCCCGGCAACCACAGAGCCATGGGCCATGCCTGCCAGGTGTGCACACACAGCAGCATATTAGGGCTCACAAGTGTGTGTGTGTGCGTGTGTGTGTACGTGTGTGTGTGTGTGTGTGTGTGTGTGTGTGTGTGTGTGTGTGTGTGTGTGTGTGTGTGTGTGTGTGTGTGTGTGTGTGTGTGTGTGTGTGTGTGTGTGTGTACGTGTGTGTGTGTGTACGTGTGTGTGTGTGTGTGTGTGTACGTGTACGTGTGTACGTGTGCATGTGTAACTGAGACTCACAGAAGTGTGTGTGTGTGTGTGAGTGAGGCTCACAGAAGTGTGTGTGTGTGTGTTTGCGTGAGTGTGAGTGTGGCTCACCGATGCGCAGCTGGAAGTTGTTGAAGGAGTGTGTGTTGATCTCCTGGATGCTCTCTTTCAGTGCTAAAGCAAAGTCTGCCAAAGCACACAGATGACCCCAACGATCCTCACACTGCTGCAGACACACACATATACACACACACACACACACACACACACGTGCGTGCATACACACACACATTCACACAAAGAGAGCAAAAACAGGAATGTAAAGCTCCATCAGATTTCAGACCTATAAGTTTGATAAACTGTGATAATAAAATTATTACGAAGATCTTAAACAACAGAATGGCTAAAGTGCTCCCATCTATTATCCATTATAACCAAGCAGGATTTATACAAGGTAGGAATTTAAAAACAAATGTTAGAACATGTATTTCAATAACACAATTTGCTAAAAAAGAAAAAATAGATCCAACATTAATGGCTATAGATGCCGAAAAGGCATTTGATCGCCTTGAATGGAGTTATCTATATGAGGTGTTAAATGCATACGACTTTCCACATGAAATAATACAACTGATTCAAGCGATATATAAGGCACCAACAGCAAATGTTTACTGCAATGGGATCCTATCGGAGGCCATCCACATAACAAGAGGAACGAGACAGGGATGTCCACTATCACCAATACTCTTCGCCCTAGCCATTGAACCTTTGGCTCAGAAGATCCGACAGACAGAAGAGGTAACTGGCATATGTATAGGTGGAGAGTGCTACAAGCTAAACCTGTATGCAGATGACCTTATGCTATATCTAACTAATGTTGAAAAATCAATCCCGCATGTGCTGAGTCTTCTGGAGCAATTTTCTAAAGTCTCTGGTTACAAAATGAATATGGGGAAAACTGAACTTTTATCAATACTAGAGCCTTCACAAGAGTCTTTTACTCAGTTTAAATGGCAAAAAAGAAGGATTAAGTACCTAGGATGTTATATAAGTCCTGATAAAACAGTACTATATAAGGATAACTATGTTACTCTGATTAAAGATCTTAAAGTTAGGATAAGTGGGCAAATTTGCCAATAAATCTGATTGGAAGAATAAACTTGATTAAAATGGTATGGCTGCCCAAATTTCTGTTTATCTTCCAAACAGTATCAGTGATACCACCAAAAGACTTTTTTAAGAAGGTTAACAGGCTGTTTAGTTCATTTATTTGGTCTAATAAAGCCCACCGATTAAGTTGGAAACTTCTCCAAAATTCTAGAGGTGAAGGAGGCCTGAATTTCCCAAATATTGAACTGTATTACTATGCAGCTCAAGCCTTCTACATTGACTCTGTAATTAATAGATCAGAAGTAGAGCCTTGGATAAAAATAGAAGATTACCAACTTAGGCCAGATAATTTATTTTTAGCTATGTTTTCAAAACGTAAAATCAGAAGCTCTAATTTTGTAATTAACAGCACACTGGGGGCATGGAAAAAGATTAAAAACATCATAGGAGTGCATATTAGTCTACCCAGGAATACACACCTGTGGAACAATCCATCCATCACTATTCAAAGTGAAAAACTGGAATGGCAATCATGGATTCAGGGAGGTATATGTATGGTTTCAGATATTATATTCCAAAACAAGATCCTGACTTTTGAACAGCTCAGAAATGAATTTAACTTAACATATAATGAAACATTTAGATATTTACAACTAAAAAACTGGCTATTACAGAATGTTGAGCTTAATTATAAGGCTGAATTAATAACAGTAGAGAAGATTTTTATGAATACTGGAGTGAAAAAGAAACTAATTGGTAATGTTTATAAATGTTTGATTGAGGCACAGGTGGGTAGCTACTCATTAAATAAAATATATGAAGCTTGGAATAAAGACCTTAATATCACAGATACCCATATAAAATGGAAGGAAAGCCTAAACCTAACCAATAAGGTCACCACCAACGAAAACCTACGGCTTATCCAATTTAAACTTATGACAAGAACTTACTACACAAAATCTAAAATACATAAGTTTGACCCATCCTCTTCTGCTCTGTGTGTAAAATGTGGTTCTCATGAGGAAACTCTTATACATGCTTTCTGGGATTGTGAAAAAATTAAACTGGGTTGGCTGGAAATTCAAAAGTTTTTGAACGACACCTGCAAAATTGAGTCGAAGTTAACATCAGCACAGTGTATTTTGCAGAGAACAGAAAATCTGAAGTATCCCATAGGATGGCAGATTCTATTTTCCTCCTTGGTATATAAAAAAATTATTTTAAAATGTTGGAAAGATATACAGGCCCCTTCCATGCAGACATGGAAGGGATTGATGAAATATTATTTAAATATAGAAAAAGCAATTTGTGAGGACAGAAATAAAAAAGAACAATTTAATAGGGTATGGCAGGACATATATGACTCTTTATAATCAAATGTTGGACAAGTATTTAGACCACATGGGAGAACCTTATGGAGAACGATGTGTGAGTGTAGTGATGTTAGTGTGAACAGATGTTTGTCAGACTGTGTATGTGTGTCTGTGTGTATGTTGGTGTGTATGTGAAGGTGTGCCATATGTGGAAGGGCAGCCAAGGTGTGAGTAGGGAGTATGTATGGAGGGTGTATGGTGTGAGGGTGTTTTATGTATGGGTGAATGTGTGTGAGTATGAATAATGGTGAATGCGTGTTCTACAGTAGGTATGTATGGGTGAATGTGTGTGAGTATGAATGATTGTGGGGAATAACTGTGAGTAACAGAATGTGAATACCTAGTAGGACTGTATATTGATATGTCTAACAAGATAATATGTCTGTACTGGTATAAGCAATTTCTGTTACACGTATAAAATCAAATAAATATAATTATAAAAAAAAAGAGAGCAAAAACAGAGAATGGCTGTATTATCTCCTCAGTTTGTCTTGCTAAAGTGTCTGCTAAATGTAATGTAATGTCTATACCTGTGTATCCGTATGTGTGAGCGCATGTGTGTGTGTGTGTGTGTGTGTATGTGTGTGAATAGATGGCCTCCTCTGTGTGTGTGTGTGTGCGCGCGCATAGATGACCTCCCCTGTGTGTGTGTGTGTGTCCCTTAACTGTTTGTATCACACTGCAGAACATACCACTGAAACACTTCCACACATCGAGGGCTGAGAAGCAAAGGGACATTTTGGTCAAAATTGAGTTATATAATATGTGACTCCACGGCAAAACCAGTCGCTTGTCGCAACAGGCGTTTCCGAGAAAAATTACCATTTATGTTACTTGCTAAAATCGTGGATTTTTTTGTTGTGTGTTTTGAAACAGTGGGAGGTCTACACTGTACAGCCGTGAATACATTTTGCTGATAAACGTACCTTTTCTAGTCTAAAAACGTGAGTTTCTTGAGGTGAGAAATTCAATTCCAGCAGGAAGTTAGAGGCGTCTCGTTTTTACCGTTCTATTCTAATATTTACGGTAAATGCACTCATTGACAACCACCAAGCTATCCGCGTGCTGTGTCGTTACATTTACAAGTAAGTATCGTAAATCTTAAAATAGCGGCGACCTTACAAAGCGTTTGTGAGGGTTGAGCCGACAGTTAACTTCAGAGGCAGATTTCTCCGTTTCTGTCTTGGCATGACAGGATGAACTCAACTCCTTTGAATGTTTATATTTCAGTAATATGACGTTCAATTCATTAGATATAGGTATCGTTTTGAAGGTTGATTTTGCCATTTTGAGAAAACGTAATAACTGTAATTTTGAAAATTTTAACAATGTGACTGATTTCGCCGTGGAGGGTCACATATCACCTGAAAGCTCTTGAGGAGTTCTTTCTAACTGACAAAATTATAGAAGTAAAATATTTCTAAATATAAAGTTATTGAACAAAAAGCAAAGGTCTTTAACTGTGAACATATAGATTTGTTTTGGCTCTCCTGTAAAGTTGGTGAAATGTCACTGCTTCTCAGCCCTCGACATCTTAAAAGTATTTTTTCATAAATAATAGCCTGTTGCTATTCTTGCAAGCTTATTGCAAACTTTTGTTTTTTTAATAGTACAGGTACTACAGGTGTGTGTGTGTGTGTGTGTGTTTGTGTGTGTGTGTGTGTGTGTGTGTGTGTGTGTGTGTGTGTGTGTGTGTGTGTGTGTGTGTGAGCGTGTGTGCGTGTGTGTGTGTGTGTGTGTGTGTGTGTGTGTGTGTGTGTGTGTGTGTGTGAGAGTGAGAGCGTGTGTGTGTGTGTGTGTGTGTGTGTGTGTGTGAGAGAGCGTGTGTGTGTACCTGTTTCTCTGGGGACAGGCCTGAGACGGCCATGTAAGTGCTGCCGATGGTCTTGATCTTTTCCACATCCTGAAACCGCTCCTCCCCCAGCAACTGCAACAGGTGTGTGTGTGTGTGTGTGTGTGTGTGTGTGTGTTAAGAGCATCATTACTGTGAACAACACAAAGACGATCTCAAACTAGACGTTACCCTGATGTTGGTCATTCTAGCAAACCAGCATGACCCTCTTACGCCAACAATGTCAAGCTTGACAGGCTGGTCACCAGCATGACCATCTTACACCAGCTGTATCCCACACAGCTTGACCAGCTTCTTCAGATGGATGGATGTAGATCAGTTCTACACCTTTTTAATAAATAATAATAATAAATGTTTTGTGGCCGGTAGAAAACTATTTTGGCCCTGTTTATGCTGTAACATACACATTATGTGAATAGAACACTGTTTCTGTATTCGCAATAAAATGCAAATGATTTCTATTTTTGTTGATTTATTTAGAACTTAATAGATATCATATAAAAATATAGAGTATCGAATTGTATCATCGGGAATTCTGAATTATCAAAAATAGTTTAATCGTTGGCTTAAGAAATCGATATTGTATCGAATCGCCATGAAGGCTCTGATTTACACCCCTAGACATTACTGACCCCTATGACCCTTAGACGTTACTGATCCCTATGACCCCTAGACGTTACTGATCCCTACGACCCCTAGACGTTACTGATCCCTACGACCCTTAGACGTTACTGATCCCTACGACCCTTAGACGTTACTGACCCCTATGACCCTTAGACGTTACTGACCCCTACGACCCCTAGACGTTACTGACCTCATCAAAGTCGGTGATGATCTCGTTTAGGAGGCGCAGACACTCCACTCCCTGGTTGTTCATCTCCGTCTGGGAGTAGAAATCAGCAAAGCCAGGAATGGAGGCAAACATCACTCCCACTGCATCATAGGACTGGGAATACAGCTCCTAAAGATCACACACACACACACACACACACACACAGCACACAACCATATATCTCTATCTACAATGCTCAAAACAATTAAGGGAACACTGGTTCATTGTAGTATAGCATCAAGTCAGTCACACTTGTGGGATATTGATCTGGCCAGTTATGTAACAGAGGTGGTTGTGAATCAGGATCACTTGCTTTGATGTCAACAAAATGTACTACAGCCCTGCTGAAAAAAACAGCCTGACCAGCTAAAGGTGGTTTGCTGATTGACCAGCTTGTTAACCAGCTTATTTGACCCCCCTATGATGGTTGACCAGCTAGACCAGCAAAACACTGTTTTGTTCAGCAGGGTCATGTTTGATCGCATTATGCAGAACGTTTCCAAATGTTCGAATTCACCTATGTGCGTATAGTTGTGTGAATAGAAAAAAATAGAATAGAATATATACTTTTTTGACACCATGCTGAAGGGAACTTCAGCCATGGACTGGTCGGGAATCGAACCGGCAACCCCCTGTCTACAAGCCAGAAGCCCTTTCGTGTGAATGCTGAACCACGAATTCACATAGAAGTTAACTTAAAATGTAGAAAAAAATTAGCTCTTTTCAGCAGACATGGCAAACATAGCCTACAACATTCGCAAAACGGAGAACATCTTTCACTCATCATGTTTTTACTTCTCGCGCCTATGCCTGCTCAGCATAGCCTATTGCTCTCTATATCTGCCTCCCTCCGAGGAACAAGATGCTTCTCCCTAAATGATTGAAAATTGTTTTAGAAAGGAGCCGCGGTAGCCTGTAAAATGCGGCATAAAATCCTAGTTACTATGTTATTGAAACCAGACTAGGTTAGGCGTCATCTTAGAATTTAGATTATCTGCCCAAACCCGAACTGCGGGCCGGTGTTACGGATCTCGAGATCCAACAACACCAGTGTTGGGTCGAAATTGTTCATCCCTCGGTTCCGTCGGGTCAGGCTCCTAATCACAGAACGCATGCCTCCGTTTTAAAATAGTCTATAAATAACATTTCTAACTAACATACAAAATGTAAAAACGAAATATAAAAAATAAAATACTATGAAAAGTTTGCTTAAGGTTTGTTCATTAACTCTTCCAGAGTTCTTTACCTCAAACAACACAAATCAACACAAATAAATGAACAGATAACTCAAACGTGCTGTAGCCTATGTCATAATGAAACAACCACAGACTATCAACACGGTCTGACACGAATGACACAATGGCTTAGTGCAAACTGAATTTATGATGTTTTGATTCGTGCACGAAGCGCCATCTAGCTATCATTATGTGTAAGTAACAGCGTCCCAGTCTGAGGACTCAGCGGTGACCCATTTAGTATGACTTTTTTTCCAATTTGTGGTAAAACTACATAACATTTTTGAAAGTTATTTTTACTTATATGGAGCCAACACCATTTACAGTGTGTGTATAGTATTTATAGTGTGTTTTTTACCTTTGATCTTTGACCTTTGACCTTAAATAGTTGTGTTTACACTAAATTATAATAAAAAGTAATTTCACTATATCCACTTTACTCTCATACAATTATTGTGGAGGACCTCTAGAATATAACCATATGTGCCACTTTTGCATAGATCTTTTTAGTTGGATGAAAAACTTAAAAATCTCAAGGTATAGCTGACTGCCTCAAAGTGCCTGAAAAGGCCCCGGACCTCCAAGTGCTAAGCCCTTATTGAAGTGACATTCTCTCTGCTGTGGCGTATGGACTGAGACTGTCTTGAACTGTGTAAATAGCCTACTACCTTGGAAACTACCTATTCTTATTGAATGTAGTGACAAAGACCATCATTTATGTATTTGCCTCTGAAATTCTCATTGTGTTGGTGTGCACACACACACACACACACACACACACACACACACACACACACACACACACACACACATACCACAGGGATGTGTGCTGAGCCCTCTTCTTTACCCCCTCTGCACCTACAACTGCACACCTGTACAAAACACACACACACACACACACACACACACACACACACGTACCACAGGGATGTGTGCTGAGCCCTCTCCTCTACTCCCTCTTCCCCTACAACTGAACACCTGTACAGCACACACACACACACACACACACACACACACACACACACACACACACACACACACACACACACACACATACCACAGGGATGTGTGCTGAGCCCTCTCCTCTACCCCCTCTGCACCTACAACTGCACACCTGTACAGGACACACACACACACACACACACACACACACACACACACACACACACACACACACACACACGTACCACAGGGATGTGAGCTGAGCTCTCTCCTCTACTCCCTCTTCCCCTACAACTGCACAACCGCTGCTATAGAGGATTCTTTGTTTCCTCATTAGAAAGCATCTGTTCCTACTCAGTAGGTGGAGTAGTGCTTTCACCAACAGATGGGTTAGCTGTAGTTCTTCTATTTCACCAATAGGAGGAGCAATCCCAGAGGGCATAGCTGCAGTTCTTACCTCGTTATCGCGGTCCTTCTCCAGGAAGTGGCGTTCTTACCTCGTTATCGCGGTCCTTCTCCAGGAAGTGGCGTTCTTACCTCGTTATCGCGGTCCTTCTCCAGGAAGTGGCGTTCTTACCTCGTTATCGCGGTCCTTCTCCAGGAAGTGTCGTGCGACGTGTGAGGGGAGGATGTTGCGCAACAGGTTCTCGTTGTGTTCACGGATCTCCCGCATCTCGCCGATCTCCTCCTGAGCCTGAACACGCCACAGGAAGTCCAGCCGCGCCGTGTACTCCAGCTGGAGAAACCAGCACAACAGAGAAACCAGCACAACACCATTAATGCAGCTTGAGAAACCAGCACAACACCATTAATGCAGCTGGAGAAACCAGCACAACACCATTAGAGAAACCAGCACAACACCATTAATGCAGCTGGAGAAACCAGCACAACAACACCATTAGTGCAACCAGCACAACACCATGAATGCAGCTGGAGAAACCAGCACAACAACATTAGAGAAACCAGCACAACAGAGAAACCAGCACAACACCATTAGAGCAGCTGGAGAAACCAGCACAACAGAGAAACCAGCACAACACCATTAGAGCAACCAGCTCAACACCATGAATGCAGCTGGAGAAACCAGCACGACGCCATTAAATCAGCTGGAGAAACAATCAGCAAAACACCATTAATGCAGCTGGAGAAACCAGCTCTACACCATTATATCAGCTGGAGAAACTAGCACAACAACATTAAATCAGCTGGAGAAACCAGCATTACACCAATAAAATAGTGAAACCGCTAAAGCAGATTACCTATTAACAGCACCAACCACTGAACATAAAGAACAACCGTGTAACCTTTTATGATTGCAGGGTCAAGCATCATGATCCAAAGTGGTTGTGTGTGTGTGTGGGGGGGGGGTGTCAAGCATCATGATCAAAAGTGGTTGTGTGTGTGTGTGTGTGTGTGTGTGGGGGGGGGGGGGGGGTCAAGCATCATGATCCAAAGTGGTTGTGTGGGAGACCTGAGAGAAGGTGACCTCATTTCCTTCAGTCCTTCTCTGATTAAATGATTATTTTAGTAATATAATGATTATTAAATTATTGTTTTAGTAATGTAATGACAAAGATTATTTGAATCATGAGTCTGAGAAAGGACAATAGTCTGAACAGGGCAAACAGCCTCGTCTCCACCAGAGGGAGCTCTTATGATCAGCAGAGTGCAAACAGCCTCGTCTCCACTAGAGGGAGCTCTTATTATCAGCAGAGTGCAAACAGCCTCGTCTCCACCAGAGGGAGCTCTTATGATCAGCAGAGTGCAAACAGCCTCATGTCCACCAGAGGGAGCTCTTATGATCAGCAGAGTGCAAACAGCCTCGTCTCCACTAGAGGGAGCTCTTATTATCAGCAGAGTGCAAACAGCCTCATGTCCACCAGGGGGGGATGCTACAACACCCAACATTTATTAAATATGTGCGCAATCATTTACTTCTGTGTGTGTGTGTGTGTGTATGTGTGTGTGTGTGTGTGTGTGTGTGCGTGCTTACATCTGTACTTTTTTATTTTTTCAGGATTGTCACATAGATACCATAGTGAAATGGCATAGCTGCTCAACACTCATGTACAGGCGTTCCTTATTAGGGTAAAGAAACTAAGTGCAGTGTGTGTGTGTGTGTGTGTGAATTGTCCTGAAGATATTGTGTGTGTATCTACATGCATGTGAGTGACATATATCCTAACATAAACTCTGTATGTGTGTGTGTGTGTGTGTGTGTGTGTGCGCACAACATATACCATAGCATAAACCCTGTGTGCGTGTGTGTGTGTGTGTATGCGGGCGTGCACATTATATACCCTAGCATAAACCCTGTGTGTGTGTGTGTGTGTGTGTGTGTGTGGTGTGTGTGTGTGTGTGTGTGTGTGTCATCAAGGGAAAATGTAGGAGAGATACTAAGACACCCCTCATCTTTTACATGTGATGAGATGCACACACACACACAAACACACACACACACACACACACACACACACACACACACACACACACACACACACACACACACACACACACACATCTCATCATTTACATCTGATGAGATGCACACACACACACACACACACACACACACATCTCATCTTTTAGATCTGAGTATTTTACTTCACCACAGCAACAAAGACCTTCATTAAAGGTGTGTGTGTGTGTGTGTGTGCGCATCTGATCTCAAGCATCAAAGAAGATAATTCAGCAGAGTGAATTTAAAAGTGCCCTCAGATGCAACACACACTGACAAAGGACACACACACACACACACGCAGAGAGACACACACGAAACACACGAATGCACACACAACTGTTGTCCACGGTACACACACACACACACACACACGCGCACATGCAGAGAGAAAAACACAGGTTGCCCAAGTCAATACAAACCCGGTTCTACACTACCATCATCGAATCCATCATCACATGGTTCCCCGCTGCAGTAGCCAAGGACAAGGCCAAACTGCAGCGGGTGATCCGCACATCAGCCTGGAGCTACTCCACAACACCAGGGCATTGAAGAGGGCAAGAAAGATCATGGAGGACCCTTCACATCCAGGCTCCGCCCTCTTCCAAATGCTCCCCTCTGGGAGAAGGCTACGGCTCCCGAGAGCAGTGAAGTCCCGGCATCGCCTGAGCTTCTTCCCAACAGCTGCCAGGCTATTCAATCCCAATCACAGCGCCAACTCTCTCTGGGACTGAATGCACTGAGGCACTGTTTGCACTTGTACTGCCCACTGCCTGCACTTCATCAGCACTATCAACATTACGACCTCAGCATCTATTTTCTATTGTCATGTCTTATGTCCATTTTAATGTCTGTTTTGTCAACCATATTCATACGTGAAATGGCTGCAAAGAATTCCCATTATGTATCTTACACTATAGCCGTTTTCAGACTTTCAGACCGCATTTCTGATGGTAGCGGACATTCAGACATGAAGCATATTTGCGCAATGTATACGGCCACCTGTTGTTCACATCTAATGTAGAATTTCCGTCAATTGGGCTTTAGTTCACTGGGCAGATAATGACGCCTAATAAATACGGCCGCACTGACAGCTGTGCATGCGAGTGTAGTTTTCACACCGGGAGTAGCCTTGCTGCATTACCGTAGGTTACGAAGGTAACTATGGATCTGTGAGACCAGGGACTTGCTGCATTACTGTAGGTTACAAAGGTAACTATGGATCTGTGAGACCGAGGGATGACCATCACCATCCCTTTTTAGACCGTAGTGACGGTCAGAGTGAGGCCGAAACAGATCTGCAGCGTGTTAGAGAGATGTAGGCTAACTGCTCAGTGATATCGGGCACTTTAAATACACATAATACTTCCCTTGATCATCACTGACAAGTGCAGATTTTTTCTGCGATTGCGTTCACATAGCAGCTGTGGCGGCAACATTACGGAAACATGACTAGGTCGGCAGCAGGAAAAGTTCCGATAGTAGATATACGGACATATGCATTCAGACAGCACAACGAAAAAAAAACTACCGTAAAATGTCCGTGAACATTGCGTAAATAAACGTCTATCTGAAAGGAGCTTATATGGCAATACATCTAACCTTGACCTTGACCTTGACACACACACACACACATGCATGCACACACACACACACATGCACACACACAGATACATGGACACAACATGCACACCGCAAAACCCACACCACACACACACATGCACACCACACATACACACACACACACACACACACACACAGACACATGGACACAACATGCACCCCCCCAAACCCACACACCACACACACACACCACACTCACACATGCACACCACACACACACACACACACACATACACACACCACACACAGGAACACACACAAACATACACACACACACACACACACACACACACCACACACACACAAACATACACACACACACACACACACACACAGACACATGGACACAACATGCACACCCCAAAACCCACACACCACACACACACACACACACACACACACACACACACACACACACACACACACACACACACACACACACACACACACACCTGTTGTCCATGGTACACACACACACACACACACACATACCTGTTGTCCATGGTACACACACACACACACACACACACCTGTTGTCCATGGTACACACACACACACACACACACATACCTGTTGTCCATGGTACACACACACACACACACACCTGTTGTCCATGGTACACACACACACACCTGTTGTCCATGGTACACACACACACACACACACACACACACACACACACACCTGTTGTCCATGGTACACACACACACACACACACACACACACACACACCTGTTGTCCATGGTACACACACACACACACACACACACACACACACACACACACCTGTTGTCCATGGTACACACACATACACACACACACACACACACACACCTGTTGTCCATGGTACACACACACACACACACACACACACACACACACCTGTTGTCCATGGTACACACACACACACACACACACACACACACACACCTGTTGTCCATGGTACACACACACACACACACACACACACACACACACACACACACCTGTTGTCCATGGTAGAAGACTGCCAGCAGAAACATGGCCATCAGGAGCAGCGATGTTTCCTTGGTGCCCAGAAAACTCCTGAGGAAACACACACACACACACACACACACACAGGTCAGCGTGTACCTGCTAGTGGGGTGCATTGTGTGATAGCGGAGGAAGAGGGGTGTGTGCCTGTTGTGTGTGTGTGTGTGTGTAGTGTATCACAGCGTAGGAAGAGGTGTGTGTGTGTGTATGTGTGTGTGTGTGTGTCTATGTATAGTGTATGGTAGCGTAGGAAGAGGTGTGTGTGTCTGTGTGTGCGTACCTGTTGTGTGTGTGTGTAGAGTATCATAACGTATGAAGAGGGGTCTGTGTGTGTGTGTGTGTGTACCTGTTGTGTGTGTGTAGTGTATCGTAGCGTATGAAGAGGGGTGTGTGTGTGTGTGTGTGTGAGTGTACCTGTTGTGTGTGTGTAGTGTATTGTAGCGTATGAAGAGGGGGGTGTGTGTGTGCGTGTACCTGTTGTGTGTGTGTAGTGTATTGTAGCGTATGAAGAGGGGGGTGTGTGTGTGCGTGTGTGTGTGTACCTTTTATTCTGTTCATTTTTTGTATTTATTTGTTTAGATTAATGTTTTCACTCTTTATTTACGCTAGTCCCTAGTCTTGTGCTTTTATAATCTTTATTTTTGCTACTTCAAGTTGGCTGATGCCACGGCGAGTAAACTGTCCACTGGGTCGAAGACCGCTGGGTTGAAGACCGCTGGCAAGGGCTTGGCTCACATCCTCCATCCAGGAAGCACTGCACTTCACCGTCTGGTCAGGACAGCTGAGGACCTGGCTACCACCTGCGGGCGACCTGGCTACCACCTGCGGGCGATGCTGCTGCCGCGACTGCTGAGCTGCTGCTGGCCTGTGAGCTGTCATGCTCTGCAGCAGCGCTAACGATGGAAGCCAGAGACAAACTGTTGCTGTCGGGGGTCCACCGATGCTGATCTGCAGAGTCGTACGGCTTCAGACTGCTCGGTGCTTCTGGTGCTCTCCAGACGGCCTGCCTAGCGCCGTCTTCGGTTGGTCTGATTACTGGGCTAGCTGTGCGTCTTCATTGCCCTGGGACTTCTCTCAGCCGTCTGACTTGAGTGCAGTCGATTCGACCAAGTTGACCTGGACTTTTCTGTTTTTTGTTTGTTTTATTATTTATTTGACATTTGTTTATTTGTTTGTCTGTCTTGTATGTCTTGGTGTCACGGGTACGCTGGCGATTACACCACTCCGTCCGGCATCTTGTCTTGTTATTTTGTGAATTTGTTTGTTGTGTTGTCATGGGTACGCTGGCGACTACGCCACTCCGTTTCGGCACTGTCTCTGTGTTCTGTAAAGCGCTTTGGGTTGCACTCAGTGCACGTTAAATGCGCTATATAAATGAAATTACCTTACCTTACCTAACCTGTTGGTTGTGTGTAGTGTATCGTAGAGTATGAAAAGGGTTGTGTGTGTGTGTGTGTGTGTGTGTGTGTGTGTGTGTGTGTGTGTGTGTGTGTGTGTACCTGGTGTGTGTGTGTGTAGTGTATCACAGCTTATGAAGAGGGGTGTGTGTGTGTGTTTGTGTACCTGTTGTGAGTGTGTAGTGTATCATAGCGTATGAAGAGGCAGTGTTTCCCACACATAGACAAATTTGTGGCGGTGCGCCACAGATTCAGCACCGGCCGCCACATATTGCGTCTCGTTATTCATTTATTTATTTATTT
>NC_084995.1:46740942-46750942 GCF_963854185.1 Sardina pilchardus | reverse complement strand
TAAACAAACAAAACAGAAAGGATGGAGGATGGAGGCAGCTAGAGAAGTTATTCCAGATGAGCAATAACAAGGTAGACAGTTGCCAGAACACTACAGCTGTTTAATGCCAGACGTTAAAGGTATGCTAGAACAAAACTAACTGAAGGTAACTTAGCCATAGGGCTGTGTAATGTTGTCTAAATGAGCAGGTCACTGTTAGACGTTATTGTTGTATTATTGCATGTGGATGTTGTTATGCTATGTATGCTACTTTTTGCTGACCAATACACGAACCTAAAACCGAGAAACGGACAAATATTATTTAATTATATTCGGGCTGCGCGCGCTCCTGCTGATGAAAGAAGTGCGCACTGTGCACTCTTCCATATCCCCAAGCCTCATGCGCTCATATAATAGCCTTTCAGCTATGCGCGAGTGATTTCCGACTAGGTTTTTCCTGGTCAGTGGCGCACTTACTTTCTTCATCCATATATTAGCGACTGGCGAGCTTTGCGCCAGACCACACCTCTTCTCTTCACTGACACGCCCGTTAGGGCGCAATATCATCTCCCATTTAGAGAACGTACAGTTGCGCTGGACAAATGAAGGATGCGCTCGCAGAGAATAGTAATTAAAGGTTGCGCAAGTGGCGAAAGCTCATTGCGCGACCGGCAAAATCGGGCCCATTGAGTGTGAAAGAATAATGTATCGTAAATACAAACCGGATTCCAAAAAAGTTGGGACACTAAACAAATAGTGAATAAAAACTGAATGCAATGATGTGGAGATGGCAAATGTCAATATTTTATTTGCAATAGAACGTAGATGACAGATCAAAAGTTTAATCCGAGTAAATGTATCATTTTAAAGGAACAATATGTTGATTCAAAATTTCATGGTGTCAACAAATCCCAAAAAAGTTGGGACAAGTAGCAATAAGAGGCTGGAAAAAGTAAATTTGAGCATAACGAGGAGCTGGAAGACCAAATAACACTAATTAGGTCTGTTGGCAACATAAAAAGAGTATAAAAAGAGGTTCTCAGAGTGGCAGTGTCTCTCAGAAGCCAAGATGGGTAGAGGATCACCAATTCCCACAATGTTGCGCAGAAAGATAGTGGAGCAATATCAGAAAGGTGTTACCCAGCGAAAAATTGCAAAGACTTTGCAGTTATCATCATCAACTGTTCATAATATCATCCGAAGATTCAGAGAATCTGGAACAATCTCTGTGCGTAAGGGTCAAGGCCGTAAAACCATACTGGATGCCCATGATCTCCGGGCCCTTAAACGACACTGCACCACAAACAGGAATGCTACTGTAAAGGAAATCACAGAATGGGCTCAGGAATACTTCCAGAAACCATTGTCAGTGAACACAATCCACCGTGCCATCCGCCGTTGCCAGCTGAAACTCTACAGTGCAAAGAAGAAGCAATATCTAAGCAAGATCCACAAGCTCAGGCGTTTTCACTGGGCCAGGGATCATTTAAAATGGAGTGTGGCAAAATGGAAGACTGTTCTGTGGTCAGACGAGTCACGATTCGAAGTTCTTTTTGGAAATGTGGGACGCCATGTCATCCGGACCAAAGAGGACAAGGACAACCCAAGTTGTTATCAACGCTCAGTTCAGAAGCCTGCATCTCTGATGGTATGGGGTTGCATGAGTGCGTGTGGCATGGGCAGCTTGCATGTCTGGAAAGGCACCATCAATGCAGAAAAATATATTCAGGTTCTAGAACAACATATGCTCCCATCCAGACGTCATCTCTTTCAGGGAAGACCCTGCATTTTTCAACAAGATAATGCCAGACCACATTCTGCATCAATCACAACATCATGGCTGCGTAGGAGAAGGATCCGGGTACTGAAATGGCCAGTCTGCAGTCCAGATATTTCACCTATAGAGAACATTTGGCGCATCATAAAGAGGAAGGTGCGACAAAGGAGGCCCAAGACGATTGAACAGTTAGAGGCCTGTATTAGACAAGAATGGGAGAGCATTCCTATTTCTAAACTTGAGACACTGGTCTCCTCAGTCCCCAGACGTCTGTTGAGTGTTGTAAGAAGAAGGGGAGATGCCACACAGTGGTGAAAATGGCCATGTCCCAACTTTTTTGGGATTTGTTGACACCATGAAATTTTGAATCAACATATTTTTCCCTTAAAATGGTACATTTTCTCAGTTTAAACTTTTGTTCCATGATTTATGTTCTATTCTGAATAAAATATTAGAAGTTGGCACCTCCACATCATTGCATTCAGTTTTTATTCACGATTTGTATAGTGTCCCAACTTTTTTGGAATCCGGTTTGTAAATAAATGCTCTTTAACACATTGAGTGCCAGAAGCGCAATACAGTGTGGCTCTAACAAACATTATGTGCGATTTTGGGAACCCTATGATGAATAAAACTATCTGGACCTTTTATTGGGACATTTTATCATTTATCATGACTCAAAATTAAACTAAGCTTTGATGGTCGAATCAGGACGCTTGCATGTCAGGTCAAAAGCAGGCCATTTCCACGGGTATATCACTAGGTGGCAGTCTTGCCAGGTCAGGTCAAAACCAGGCCATTTCCACGGGTATATCACTAGGTGGCAGTCTTGCCAGGCCATTTCCATGGGTTTATCACTAGGTGGGTCAAAAGCAGGCCATTTCCATGGGTATATCACTAGGTGGGTCAAAAGCAGGCCATTTCCATGGGTATATCACTAGGTGGCAGTCTTGCCAGGTCAGGTCAAAACCAGGCCATTTCCATGGGTATACCACTAGGTGGCAGTCTTGCCAGGTCAAAAGCAGGCCATTTCCATGGGTATATCACTAGGTGGCAGTCTTGCCAGGCCATTTCCATGGGTTTATCACTAGGTGGCAGTCTTGCCAGGTCAAAACCAGGCCATTTCCATGGGTTTATCACTAGGGGGCAGTCTTGCCAGGCCATTTCCACGGGTATATCACTAGGTGGCAGTCTTGCCAGGTCAGGTCAAAACCAGGCCATTTCCATGGGTATATCACTAGGTGGCAGTCTTGCCAGGCCATTTCCATGGGTTTATCACTAGGTGGCAGTCTTGCCAGGTCAAAACCAGGCCATTTCCATGGGTATACCACTAGGTGGCAGTCTTGCTGGCTTTCACTAGATCACTTCCCGGAAACTTAACAGGCATATTTCATGAAAGACACGATATCTCCATTTCTAGAAAACAAACAGCGATTTTGATGAAAACTAGCCACTGTTTAGACAACTAACATAAAGAGGGCCCTTCGAAGAGCCTCTGTCCATGTAGGTGAGTAATCGCCCCATTTATCGCCAGACCGATATTATCAGGCGATATTGCCATTCGGTTGCATATCGCTATCTGCATTTATAACGGCTGATAAATATATTAAAAAATAAATAAATCGAATACTGACCCCTCTTTCAGATTTCCAGTATTGTCGTTACATAGTCTGTCCACTAGATGGCCCATCTTGCTGCTTGACTTAGTTCCACTAAATCTGCTTCCTGTTTTTGACCTCAATTCAATTCAAACTCAAGAAGTCATTCTCAATTCAATTCTGAATCTTGCACAAGCTTGGTGTGTGTGTATATAAACGTATGTGTATATGTGTGTGTGTGTGTGTGTGTGTGTGTGTGTGTGTATGTGTGTGTGTAAATATATGTACGTATATATACTGTATGTGTGTGTGTGTATGTGTGTGTATGTGTGTGTGTGTGTGTGTGTGTGTGTGTGTGTAAATATATTTGTGTATATATGTGTGTGCGTGCGCGTGTGCGTGTGTGTGTGTGTGAGAGACTCACATTCTGTTTGCCCGTGATGCTGTGGAAGGGCAGTTCAGGACTCCAGCTGTGTGTGTGTGTGTGCTGAGGCTCCATGTCTGTGTCCGTCTGGATGTGTGTGTTTGGGGGCGGGGTTAGTTGCCGTGGTGAGTCATCTGAGCCAATAGGGGTGGAGCTTTCTTCGGGCTGACGAATCAGGAAGGTCTGAATGTTGTGTCGCCGTAGAAACTCATTTCTCTCGGCACCATGGCCCTCCTCCACCTCATAATGGCCATTCAAACAGTCAAGCGTTGCCTTGGAGATGTGGATCCTCCTTCACACACACACACACACACACACACACACACACACACACACACATTAAACATCACACATTAAATACACACACCAAAGATACAGTATGGAACCCCCCCCTCCCCCCCAAGCAACAGTATGGACACACACACACACACACACACACACACACACACACACACACACTCCAGAGATAGTGTGGACACACAAACACACCCACGGACACACAAACACACCCACGCACATACAAACACACCAACACACACAAACACACACACACACACACACAAATGCACACACGCACACACACACACCCCGGTATGCCTCCTGACTCCAGCTTGTTGGCGATGTCCACATCCCAGGACCAGACGTCGAACTGCCACTTCCTCAAGCCCAGAACGCCGCACAGCACTGCCCCCGAGTGGACGCCGATACGCATGTCCACGTCATGCTGCGTACGGGAGCGCACATACCTGCACACACACACACACACACACACACACACACACACACACACACACACTTATAAAGCATAGACATTTATTAGGCGTCACTATCCACCCAGCAAACCCCAACTGACTTAATGTCTGTGCAAAATGTTGCGCAAAAAACTGCGGTTGCGGTTAAACTTCCCGATACACCCGTACTACAAAAGGTGGATAGGTTTTAACCGAGGTATGCTGCCATGGCAATTCACGCTGAAACCTGCTCCGTGCAGGTTGTGTTCTTGGTTAACCTGAAGTTTGCGGTTAACAACACCCTTTATAGGCTAAGTACCACCCCACAATGTCGACGTAGGCTATCTGGAAGATCCATACGACACTGAAGCGCAAATTGTGAGGGGCTCTTTTCGCAGGGCGAGGGTTTTTAGAGACCGCTGGAGTCCGATGACGTAGGCCCGGGCGATATAATATGAAAGATAGATTCTCGGCCGTTTTATTTGTCAGCTGATCGAGACAGACGTCTCTAATGTCACCCGCTGTAACAATGCCCTCACTCTAGAGCAGATAATGTGCTTTTGTTCATTTTGCCAGTGGACAATGTATTCTATCGGTGATGCTGAACATCTGTTCTTAAGTGGGAAAAGTCATGCTTGTGGAATAGGACCAAGCACGGACAGAGAGGGAGCGCAAGAGATGCGCTCAGTGGAAGTCAGTGATTTCTGTCCAGCAAGATCAGGTGAAGTAGTCTAATTTGTGCCATAACCTTTTCTACTTCCTTCCCCCTAGCATTTAAGGAAGAACATTTATTTATTTACAATACATTCTTCAATCACATAGAATATTGGTGTCCTTAGCGGTTTGATTTTTACTCAATTTTTTAATCCACCGTCTTGGTTTGTATAGAAATAAATATTAAGTGACACAAACGGACAATAAATGGTGACTGACTTCGATAGCACAGCATAGGAAAGAGATACGGGACTTTCTGCTTATCCCGCTTGAAAAGGTGTGGTAATGGTGATGTTTTCATGAGCGAGGGCGTGTCCAGGTGTAATGCGGAGAGGCTAGTAGCCTGACAGTCTGAACGCAAAGGTGAGGCTTGTGGACCCGGGCTATTAGCACCAGTTTGGCCCGAAGTTAGTCTGGCCCAAGATGGCCTGATGGTGTGAAGCCGGCTAATGTCGAATTTCAAAGGGTGTAAGGGCTGGGTGTAAGAGCCCTTTCTGTAAGTCTGCATCGGTGCAGACTTCACCTAAGGGAATTACCCACAGTTCAAAGTGTTGTGACGTTTATAGAGGAGATCATAGGAAACTCCGGAAATGACAAAGGTACACAACAGCACGACACACGTGCAAGGTGCAAATGTCAGCAAAATCTTTGTTATTAAACATCGCCAAGGTACATGTGATCTTGTGAAGTGCTGTCCCAATCCCAAATACCTATCTGAGCCTATGTGGCCTCACACACTCACTCACTTAGCACCTGAGATCAATTAAGTTTGTGAGTCTTTAGTCCTTAGCCCTCAGGGCTCACATTGGGATTGGGCCATTAAGTTCCCTCCCCAATCCCAGACTTTCACATGGCATGTTTGTTTGTAATGGATGCAAAAGCATAGGCTATGCTGAATGTCTATGGAGGGACACGTTAAGCTGTAGTCCTGACCAGGCAGTAAACCCCATGTAATCTAACTAAATACACACATATTTGTGACCCTGTGTTAACTGGAGCTTGTGGGTCATGAAGGGCACTTATTATACCTCCTTTCATCAGGGTTTGTTTGTTTGTCTGTTTGTCTGGCAGTTTGTTTGCAAGGTAACTCAGAAAGTATGGTGTATTTTTCTAGCTATATAAATGACATAGCGCATGGTTCATAACCCCGAGATACGCGCTTCACGATGACTGCTCAGCTAGGGTGAAAAAGAAAACTGGAAAAGCATTCCGAGAGCGCAGACCTCGGCCAAGCACCTCCTGATTCCAGATGTTGATTCATGCGTTTCTTCCTTGGCTCATTTTAGACCTTTCCTGAAAATTTCATCGAAATCCAAACATAACCTTTTGAGTTATCTTGCTAACAAACAGACAAACATACTAACACACCTCGATGAAAACATAATCTCCATGGTGGAAGTAATAACACCGAAGTAGTATCATTCATAATTGTCAAATATTGAAGTTGTGGGAAGTGCACATAGCTTAAGTTACACGATTAAACTCGAGTTTCAAGTTGAATTTCGAGTTTAAAGTCGACTGCTAGCTGGCGTTCAAGAGTAGGCTATTACCGTTAACTTACTGGAGGTGTACCTAACTAACTGTCGGTTAACATTAACGGTTACTTTAGGGGTCGACCAATTATCGGCCCGGCTGATTATAATGCCCGATATTTAGCATTTTCATAATAATCGGTATCGTCATATTTCAGGGCTGCCAAGTTTCATAAAATGCCATCGTGAGATGATTTTTTTTTTACTGTTACTCTCAAAGCGTGACACTTGGCAGCTCCGATTAGAGTCGCTTTTTCAAGTGTTAACTGACCAAGAGAAGAGGCAAATAAATGTTACACAGCTCTGAAACAAATATAGGACAATGATAGACCCTAACCCCAACCAAGCCTTACAACAATAGGCTACATGTTAACTTGGAAACTCAAGGACAAGGAGAAACAGCGAATTAACAGTGAACAAAATCTAACAAGTAGCCTAGGAGAATGTTTTAAATGTGGGACTCGGCACTCAATGCCAAGACCTGCCTTACGTTGTTTCTGATTGGTTTATATTTTATTTTGCATTTTGCCTTCCGTGGTTGGTTAGATTTAGGCACGAAGGACTGATGGATTGGTTATTGCGGTTAGTCAATCAGAGTTGCTCGAACTACGGCAAGGCAAGACAAGGGCCACAGTTTATTAGTCTGAAAATAATAATATATTCTGAAAGGGGGAAAATGAGCGTGATAAATGTCAAGTATGGCGTGTTGTGTGAGAATGGGTCAAATTGCGTGACTGTCATGCTCAAAGCGTGAGACTTGGCAGCCCTCATATTTTCCACCGATAAATATTGAAATGGATAAAGTATGAAACGCAAAACGTGCTTCTTTGTCTGTAAAGCGTCTCTCACTCCCTGCATTTGACATTCTGTGGTGGAAAGCACTGTCCCACCCACTACACCATCTGATTGGTTAGTCAGCACGAATCCAGCCAATCAGGATGAAGACAGAATGCACAGTTTTGACTTCTCGTGGAGGTTTTCAGCGCATGCATGTACGTGTGTGTGTGTACCTGATGGTCTTGATTATGCCCAGTCCCATCTCTACGCAGCAGTGTGTGTGTGTGTGTGTGTGTGTGTGTGTGTGTGTGTGTGTGTGCCTGATGGTCTTGATCATGCCCAGTCCCATCTCTACACAGCAGTGTGTGTGTGTGTGTGTGTGTGTGTGTGTGTGTGTGTGTGTGTGTGTGTGTGTATACCTGATGGTCTTGATCATGCCCAGTCCCATCTCTACACAGCAGTGTGTGTGTGTGTGTGTGTGTGTGTGTGTGTGTGTATACCTGATGGTCTTGATCATGCCCAGTCCCATCTCTACGCAGCAGTGTGTGTGTGTGTGTGTGTGTGTGTGTGTGTGTACCTGATGGTCTTGATCATGCCCAGTCCCATCTCTACACAGCAGTGTGTGTGTGTGTGTGTGCGTGTGTGTGTGTACCTGATGGTCTTGATCATGCCCAGTCCCATCTCTACACAGCAGTGTGTGTGTGTGTGTGTGTGTGTGTGTGTGTGTGTGTGTGTACCTGATGGTCTTGATCATGCCCAGTCCCATCTCTACGCAGCAGTGTGTGTGTGTGTGTGTGTGTGTGTGTGTGTGTGTGTGTGTGTGTGTGTGTGTGTGTGTGTGTGTGTGCGCATATGTGTGTACCTGATGGTCTTGATCATGCCCAGTCCCATCTCTAAGCAGCAGTGTGTGTGTGTGTGTGTGTGTGTGTGTGTGTGTGTGTGTGTGTGTGTGTGTGTGTGTGTGTACCTGATGGTCTTGATCATGCCCAGTCCCATCTCTAAGCAGCAGTGTGTGTGTGTGTGTGTGTGTGTGTGTGTGTGTGTGTGTGTGTGTGTGTGTGTGTGTGTGCGCATGTGTGTGTACCTGATGGTCTTGATCATGCCCAGTCCCATCTCTAAGCAGCAGTGTGTGTGTGTGTGTGTGTGTGTGTGTGTGTGTGTGTGTGTGTGTGTGTGTGTGTGTGTGTGTACCTGATGGTCTTGATCATGCCCAGTCCCATCTCTAAGCAGCAGTGTGTGTGTGTGTGTGTGTGTGTGTGTGTGTGTGTGTGTGTGTGTGTGTGTGTGTGTGTGTGTACCTGATGGTCTTGATCATGCCCAGTCCCATCTATACGCAGCAGTGTGTGTGTGTGTGTGTGTGTGTGTGTGTGTGTGTGTGTGTGTGTGTGTGTGTGTGTGTGTACCTGATGGTCTTGATCATGCCCAGTCCCATCTCTAAGCAGCAGTGTGTGTGTGTGTGTGTGTGTGTGTGTGTGTGTGTGTGTGTGTGTGTGTGTGTGTGTGTGCGCATGTGTGTGTACCTGATGGTCTTGATCATGCCCAGTCCCATCTCTAAGCAGCAGTGTGTGTGTGTGTGTGTGTGTGTGTGTGTGTGTGTGTGTGTGTGTGTGTGTGTGTGTGTGTGTACCTGATGGTCTTGATCATGCCCAGTCCCATCTCTACGCAGCAGTGTGTGTGTGTGTGTGTGTGTGTGTGTGTGTGTGTGTGTGTGTGTGTGTGTGTGTACCTGATGGTCTTGATCATGCCCAGTCCCATCTCTACGCAGCAGTGGGCGTGTGTGTGTGTGTGTGTGTGTGTGTGTGTGTGTGTGTGTGTGTGTGTGTGTGTGTCTGTACCTGATGGTCTTGATCATGCCCAGTCCCATCTCTACGCAGCAGTGTGTGTGTGTGTGTGTGTGTGTGTGTGTGTGTGTGTGTGTGTGTGTGTGTGTGTGTGTGTGTGTGTGTGTGTGTGTGTGTGTACCTGATGGTCTTGATCATGCCCAGTCCCATCTCTACGCAGCAGTGTGTGTGTGTGTGTGTGTGTGTGTGTGTGTGTGTGTGTGTGTGTGTGTGTGTGTGTGTGTGTGTGTGTGTGTGTACCTGATGGTCTTGATCATGCCCAGTCCCATCTCTACGCAGCAGTGTGTGTGTGTGTGTGTGTGTGTGTGTGTGTGTGTGTGTGTGTGTGTACCTGATGGTCTTGATCATGCCCAGTCCCATCTCTACACAGCAGTGTGTGTGTGTGTGTGTGTGTGTGTGTGTGTGTGTGTGTGTACCTGATGGTCTTGATCATGCCCAGTCCCATCTCTACACAGCAGTGGGCGTGTGTGTGTGTGTGTGTGTGTGTGTGTGTGTGTGTGTGTGTGTGTGTGTGTGTGTGTGTACCTGATGGTCTTGATCATGCCCAGTCCCATCTCTACGCAGCAGTGTGTGTGTGTGTGTGTGTGTGTGTGTGTGTGTGTGTGTGTGTGTACCTGATGGTCTTGA